>NW_020272895.1:636511-738166 GCF_003268045.1 Sipha flava
CCCCCCCCAACGAGGGAGGTCATCAACCAACATAACAATAATCGTATACCGTCATTGTAATTGTGGTTACAGGAACGATCGAAATGCACTATTGTACAGCATCCGTTGGTGCTGAGATCCGGTACAAATAATGTAAGATAGATACAGAAATTGTAGAAGTATTTTTTTTTCCGAATTATCGTTTTTTTTACAAGAATATTTCTTCACCCTTATCATATAATATTATGCGTGTGTTACATTATATACAAACACTCATTTGGAAGTTGTTGGGGAAACAAAACGATGCTATTATACATTGTTTTCAATATTGTGTTTCATCGGCCATCGATCCCATCAAACCACCCGAATAATATTGTTGTTTTACGTACACGTGGGTGTAAAGACTGTGAGGGTGTAAATATTGTACTCAGACATAGTTATATAGAATATATTATGCAGTGTTTACCGAAACGTCCGGTTTGACGGGGTCGGTACCGCTGCGATTTTTTTTAATTACTGATGATGACATTGATTGTCGGCACGCATACGCGCTTAACAAAGCGGACGTATTAGTTTTAATTACATACCGTTTGGGTTCGGCATACATATATTATATTTATATAGTTAAATAAAGGCGGGTGTTGCACGACAATATATAGTACATATTAATACGAGAGAAAACCAAAAAAAAAAAAATGCAAAACTGATCGGTTAACCAAATAAATGTACATTAAATCATAGTGGTTAACCTAATTATAATTTACTGGAATGTTTATATTTATTAACATTTAAAATAAAGTTACATCAATATAATACTATTGAATTCTATTTACCTCATAAATCTACATTTCTATCTGCTCTCTCGTCCCATTCAATCTTAAAAAAAAAATCTTTAGATGACTAAAAAAATGTGCCGTATTTCAAGTGATACAGCATTGTAGATTTTTTAACTAGGAATATTTGGTATATAACTTTAATACAACTTGCTAATATTTACAACTATTTAAATTAACTATTATTTTTTTAAAAAATTAAGATTCAAGTTAAATGTATATTTATAAACCTGTGGATTAAATATACCTAACTATTGTACCGGGGGAAAAGAATCCACATCGTACCTTTTTGCTGAAATTCCCAAGTTGTCATCCTTTGGGATACATACTAATAGTATAAGTTGTATAACATTTAGCTAAAATAACTATTTTCATCCGACCATTAACCACAATTTATGTTAACAAAATAAAGATACTTTTAGTTGTTAATGTATTATTAATATAGTATAAATCTTGGAACTCTTGTCGTATGCTATCTACCTGTAAATTGATCGCGTTATATGTTATCTACCTTTCGGATGATATCTACTTTGTACGGATACTGATATTGCAGATATAACCGTATAATTATAAACATCAACACGGACGAATGGAGGGCTTATAGCAATTTAAGTGACCACGGCTATGTGCATAAAACTGTAAACCACAGCTCCACTTCATTGATCCAGAAACAGGGGCAATATCTAATCTATAGAGTCTACGTGGAGACGTGTCAAAGTAAAATATGACAAACACGTGATGTCACTAACTTATTGGAACGGCAGTTAATGGAAGAGTGGTGGCGTTCACTCAATGCATCAAAGAATCTTTTTGACCAGTTTTTTGAAGACATGAATAAAAGTTCATTAATGTAATAATTTCCAGATGCCCAGATGACACCTATAATCTACAGATTACGGGGTGGAAAAATGTAGATAACGTACAACGCCAACAAACAATTATGGTAGATACATTTCTCATTAAATAGCATACGACGCGAGTTCATAAATCTTATTTTTCTTTAAAAATTTAACATCTTTCATCAGTTAAAAAAAAAAAAAAATCAAAATTACGTTTCTTTTTTTTTAAAAATATTAATAAATAAAGAGACAATTAAGGGAAATTTGTATTGAATAAAAAAAGAACAAAAATCGTAAAAAAATATTTATACTTAATAAAATATGTGAAATATTCAAATATATACCTATCTGCTCGTTGCGGGGACTATCAAACGTACTTATACAATTTTTTTCCTATATCCAATCGCGACGTGACCGAACAAATTTAATTATATTTAATTTAATTTAATCAGTGATTGACGAGTAATCTGGTCTTACAGCTACATAAAATACGAAATATTAGAGCTAAAAAAGCTCAAATGTCAAAAAAAACAAAAGAAAATTACAGATTTTATATTTAAAATTGTTTTTCTTAGTTTAGTAGTGTTTAGTATGATATATTATATGTAGAATATATGTGTATTATTTTTTTTTGAAATTACACACATAAAATATATAGGTTTGTTTCAAAATTGCTGTTAATTGTCTATTCGATTAACCGTCATAGTTCCGGTCCCAACAGTGACGGTTGATCGAGTTTCTATTGTATATTGTAAGCTGATAGAGTATATATGTATTAGGGTGGAATATTAAATGTATAAGTTTATAGTTTAATTTCATCATATTCAACTAAATTTTTAAGAATGCCTATGAAATATTGAATTTTTAGAAAATATAGAATATTAGAATATTTTACTCATTTTCATGTAGAATAATTACGCACTAATGTACGTACTATTTACTACTAATATACTAATATACGTACTAATATATTAGTAATAACTAAAACGAAACAATAAACATTTATTTATTGAAAAAAAAAAAACTTTTCTTCATGAAACTTTTTATTGTTTACAAAAATTTTAAAAGAACTAATTTTGTATGAGTTACGGATTGTTTAAAACGGGCGTACGATTAACTGACATATCAAAGTTTTTTTTTTTTTTTTTTGATATTTAAAGTTTTACATTTTATATCTACTAACGAATAAAATAAGAAAATAGGACGCTGCACCAGATGAAAGTTTTGCGGGGCCCTGGGCAAATTTTTTCATGGGGGCCTAGAATTTTTTATTGTGAAGTCGAAACAAATTTTTATAGATACCCTAGTATTCGTATGGAACAATTTTTTATTCTATATAACTGACGAAAAAAATATTTTCGACGTACAAATTTATCAAAAGTCTCACGTTATTTTTTCTGTTACTCTCTTCTTTGTTTTTCTTTTTTCAACACTACACATTTGCTTAGAAAATTTATCATGGTCACGGCCAGACATTTTAGTTAAAAAAAAAAAAGGTTGAGATAGGGAACTTTTAGAAAGATATTTAATAACAAAAATAAAAAACGTCCAAAAATTACTGATATAATGATGGTTGGTATATACATTAAATACTCATTATACCTATTCGTAATAACTAAGCAATTTTTATACGTAGCATTGCGACCAACGCCAGCCGTGAATTGAAAAATAGATATCGGTTGTAATTATTTACAAATAATATTAATATAAATTATTCTTAGTAATTGTCCAGTAATACCTAAGTCAAGTACAATAAATTGCATATGAGCACATACAAGATAAGGAGCAATAATTCTTGCACAACAAATAATACGAAAAGCTAAAAATTCTCTGTTGATTATTAATATGGATATTATATTTAATCATCAAAGTGTTAAATTTTATTATTGTCTATTAATTATTATTATACTATTTATACTAAAATCTAGGTACCTACTAAAAAAACTAAAGTTAAAGATCAAAATACCATACACATTTGCACATGATAGGGGCATTTTATATTTAATATAAAAATATAATTTTAAGTTTATAAATTATTAAATACCATGAAAAATGCGGGACCCTTGGGGTGCTGGGCAGTTGCTTCTTCTTTCCTACCCTTTTGCTGATGGAGTAAAAGTAAATAAATAAATACTTATCGGATGATAATGAGAATTGGGAAGCTAACCAGTCATAGAACCCATTATTTTAAAGTTTACGTCTCTTAATATAAGAAAATACCAACGTATTTTGAAGTTTCAAGATGTCCGCAATATCAGAGTTTGCCAGGAACTGTGATTGTATATTAGCTTGAGATTAATGGATTTAGGTAGTAGACTAATAGGAGATTATTTTGTTGATTTACTAAATTGTAAACTGTTTTAATGTATGTATGCTTTTGGAGAATGTGATTAGAAACGAACTGTTGAGAGTAAGTGATTTGGCGTAAGGAAGTCGCTTGAAAAGCCTATATTGATTTTAATTGGTTTAGTTTAATGCTACCCCATAATATTGGGTACCATTAGTCGTAACTCTAACTTATAAATAAGAATTAAATTTCTAACAGAAATTCGGATTTAAAATAATTCTTAAGAATTAAAAATCTTAAGAATGTACAAATTCAGTGACAGTCGATCTGTTGATTGTAGGATACTCTGATGCGATGGAGCAATCGCCTATCAATGCAAGTCTTTATACCATATAAAATATAAAGACATACATTGACATTTATATCTATTTCACACACATAATGAAGCTAAATGCCTCTTGGTTCTTGGTGTTTAAAATTGACTATACAGCATGAAAATACATCTTTTAAGCTTTTAAGCATTTTAAGATAGTTACTTAAATTACCAATAGCTCCGTGAAATATATTTTGTTTTAAATTTTTTTAATTTTAATAACGTATTTAATATTTAAATAATTAAACCTATATTTATTTGCGCTTCAAATTGATAATAAATGTTTTTTTCTAAGACTACTATAAAGTAGTAATATTAGCAATAAGTAGGGTTAATAGGTAATAATAATTAATACCTAATTTATAATTATCATTTTCAGTCTGTATGATTATTGATTTATGATAAAATATGACACATTTTACTCGATCATAATTTATATTAATATTATTATTATTATGTGCTGTTTTAAGCGGCACATTTAACAATAAATACAATTGTATTCTAAAATAGACTTAATAGTGCAGGCTGTCGGTTATAACCCCCTAACCCCTCCTGGATACGACACTGCTGAATAGTACACATCTAATAGATGAAATTGGAGTGAAAAATTGCGAGCGAAGCGAGCGATTTTATGATGATTAAATTTACAATATAATCATTCAATCATGTAACCTGTCATTATTTTGCTCTAACTTTTTGAATGGTGGTATTAATAAATTTTGTACTTTGCCCCACCAAATAAAATACAAGTCGGCGCCAGTGGAAGTGACCAAGAACCATACTTTTTAATTATAATAAAGAAATCTATTTACATGTGAAATGATGTGTTAAATATTGGCAAAAATATTTGCATTATATCCTAGGTTTTGTAAATTAAAATTTCTATCAGATGAAGCAAAAACATTGTTTGGGACCAACTTGAAAATTGTTTGTTATAGCGTATTTATTTTAAATCTATATTTATCCGATATCACCGTACGACGTTAGAAAAATAAAAAATAAATTGATAGTTATAATTATATCGTTGGCTTAATAGTTGTTATAAAGTGGTTCGAATCAATTTCACACGAGGCTTTTTTTTATGGACGGAGAGAAACTTTGATATGCACCGTATGGTATATTCCCTTGGATAGTTAGGTTATTTCGTGATCCACGTGGGGTAGAAATCTACTGGTCCTCGTAAATCTTGTGTTATTGGTATATGATATATCGTTAAAATATATCTACCCTACGGGAGATGGTATGACGAGCGAATTCGTCTCGAATATTACTATATAAAAAGTATAAGGGCGATGCTGTCTCTAGATTGGGGCACATTTCGAAGGGTCGTTCGTTTTTCGTCTCAAATGCGTACGAAATCGTTGTATGCGCAAAAGCGCGTAATACAATATACCATACAGGCGGAGACGGTCGTTGAAAACAATCTCGAAACCAATATAAAGCATTCACGTCAGCATACGATAAAATGTTGACGGCTAATGTACCATCAGGACATGCGTGAGAGCCTAGAAGAGTTACGGTTTTCCAAAATTGCTCTACCTCCTCTCTATTCAACAATTGAAACATGGACTTTCTGTGTGTAAAACTAATATGTTTATATATATATATATGATGGTAAAAAGTTGAAATAAGGTAAAATGTGAAATTGCAACAGTCTTGGAAAAAACGTTAAACTTTGACTTTTATTCCGGTATAACTATTCGTGTAACTATGCAAGTCTATGACCCAATGTCATTTGGACAAACGCGTAAAGCTTGTAAATTTAAGTATATTACTAACCAGAAAATTCTGTTTTTCCTTGATTAGTTAAGTATAAAACGCAACAGTGGAATACGGAAAATGGGATTTTGAAACATTGAATTAATATTTTTTTATGGATTCCTTATATTTAAGCCTTGATAAATACACATTTTTTTTTTTTTGTAATGAATTAATATATTTATATGAAAACTTTTAAAGCAAAAATATAACAACAACAGTTATCAATATCGCAATAACATGTAGATATTACGACCTAAATTCAATTTATACATGAAATTAGTAACAACATTTTTAAGTACCATAATAATTTATCCAAAAAGACACAATAAATAATACTTTTATTAAATATATTAAACATATTAAATACAAAGTGAAGTGCAAAAATATGTATCGGTTTTACAATTTTAAAGTTCAAATAATTTTTTTATTTAAAATTAATCGTTTATTTACATTAGAATTTATAATGAAAAATGTATGTTTCTGATTTAGAATAGAGAAATCTATAACGTGAAACCCAAATATTCGGATCTTACAACTTAAAATCCGAAATCGAAAATCCGGATTTTTTGGATTTTCGGAGAATCCGAATTTCATTTCCATTACTATCACGTACACACGGACAATTGTACACGCGTCTTTGTATGGACGACGGAGACACGAGTCGGTTATTATTTCTCGATCACTATAAAATATAACAGACGTGTTACGCGTATCGCGTTCTTATGATGGTTGAGCGGTCGCGTTTGGACACAACTCGTGTAATACGCACGGGCGTACGCTGTCTGCTGACGTCTAAAATAACGTTCCGAGATTTCGTGTTCGTCTAATAACGTTGTATATATCTGTAACGATTCGTATAATATTTGCAGTGGTGGGAAATCGCAGTCAGCAGAACGTGCCGGAAAACGGTTTATCCGTCGTGCGGTCGGACGTTAACCGTAAACCGTATCGTATGTACATACGTATATAACTGGACCAAAATCGTTTAGTATTATAACACATAGGTATTGCCGTGCAATACGTATGCATTATTATTATTATTATTGTTACTATTGTTACAAGACGTGCTCGTCGTGAAATTCAGTCGCGGATCGCGGACGTTTCGACGACTTCATTATGCGCTGCGGCCGCGACGGTAGTTGTCAGCCGAGGGGGTGTGGTGATCGTAAAAGGGTTTATTATCATAGGCTCGGTGGTGGGTAGGTGGCGGCGGCGGTCCACGTTTGGCGGCAAAAACTTCTAGCGGCGGCGGCGGCGGAGCAACAACCCTTCGTCGCCCTCGTGCGACGGCTGCGCTCGCGATACACGCTGCCGAGACACGCGACCGTTTTGCCGGCGTCGTCAGTTCGTGTCCGTTATGCCGAACGTGCGGACCTACCGCACCACCATGCACACAGGTCCGGGGCATGTGCTCCACGTGATCGCGATCGCACTCGTCACCTTAGCCGCCGTCCTGCCGCCGTCCCGCGGAGAACTCGTAGTCGGTAAGATTTTCAAAACGCACGTTGCCATCGTTTTCCTATAGCAATAGTTCTATGATAATACATGTAAGCTGAGCTGGATTGGACAAACGAGTTCGTTTTTCGATCACCAGTGCTGGTGCGTAGTACGTGCACACGATGGCCAGTAGAATATCGCGACGATCGACCTTGTGTTAACGAAAAGCTGTACGAATAAAAACAAATATTGTATGATTGAGCCGAAAAATGACGACCGACCGGTTCGTTATTTCTAAGCTCTTAACAAATTTCAAAAATATTCCAGTTGATATAGTCGATATTCATATTATTAAAAGATACTATCAATGCTGCGAAAACACCATGAAACCGTGTACCTTATGAGGTGTACAATGTACACTGAGTATGTTCAGCGTATGACTCGAATTAAAATAGCGTAAATATGCTATAATATATTACATATATAATGACTTGAGATGAATACCAAAAGGGAGGGAATTGATGCTGCGTTACTCTCTTTATATACATTTATTACTAAGCATGCAGAATAATCCGTAGTATTTGTACTTTAGTTCAAAGTACAATTTTCCGGTCGAATTTTAGGTACAATGAATGTTTTTTTTTTTTATTGGTATAGAAAATTACAATCTGTGAAGTGTTACACAATAAGCAATTATGATAATAAAAGTACAACAGTGACATGAAAACTTGAATAGGAAGTGGCCCACTGGCCACACCTACAATATTACTTACTATTTGTTATTTACAATTTTTTTTTTTTTTTTTTATTAACACCCGTTTTACAATAACACAGGATCTAGTAGGTCACAAGGCCAGTCCCTGTTAAGGCGGCGAGTGATATTATTTGGAATTGTTGTGGTGGAAATTTGATGAATTAGTAGATTAGGGTGATCTTTTAGTTTGTTGTGGAATTTTTTGTAATGTTTAGTTGCTAGTTCTTTGACAGTTGGTAGTTGAAGGTCTTTATGAAGATTTTGATTTGTAAAGTACTAGGGGCATTTGTGATGATTCTTAGAGCTATTGATTGGAAAGATTGTAATGGTCTAATGTTAGATGGTTTGGCAGGTCCCCATATTTGTATCCTGTACGACCAATGAATGTTTAAGAGATGAAATTGTGTTTATCGTTTTTAATCGCGTTCTGTTTGCAATTATATACAACGCATAAAAATTGATTTTCATTATATGATATGATTGATAATATGTGCAATTTAGTGTACATTTGTATAAAAAAAAATTTAGTTCACCTTAAGTTTTTTAGAAGTCATCAAAATTAGAATTAATTTGATGACCATATTAATTTTAAATAAAGCGATATAGTTAAAATGTACTTGGATAAACGATTTAAATATTTTAGTCTAAAATAAATGAATATTAATGGTTTTCGATAAAAAAATTGTAGGTACAATGAAAAAAAAAAAAATACTGTATCGAAATTTTATTAGGAATATGAAGTTTAAAAATAACCCAGAATTTTGAAAATTGAAAGTATGTACCAATTTATATGAAACTAATATATCTACAAAACTAAAAAGAAAGATTGGTTTAAATTTAATACATTTATTTCAGTTATTTTTGGTTCTTTTGACTGTAGTAAAAAATTCAACTCTAAGATATTTTTTTTAGATTTTTTTTTTTTTTTGTTCTTTTATACGATATTTAGTCAGTCAATTCATAACGCTTTGTTTTATTTTTATTGTAAATTGATTAATAAAATGTCCATACTAGAATATAGCGGTGGTCTCATTAGAATTTTAATGAATCTATAAATCGTTGTTGATCATGGATTCCTGAAAATATTGTAAAATCATGAGGATTTTCTAGTCAAACATGATTATTATTACTTGATAAAAACGATAAAAATGTTATTTGTTTCCTTGGATTTTAAGAAAAACCTGGAATACATAGCATTTTTAATATTTATATACTTCTCAGTTCTTTTAGCTATAGGGGTACTTCGAAAAAACATACGTAGAATTTTTTTTCGATCAGAAATTGTATCTTTTTAATGCTACATCCTTAAATAACTGTAATTTTTTTTAATTTCTCAACATTTAAAAATTGTTGTCAATAATTTTCAGAAAAATTACAAAAAAATATGATTTATATTATTGCAATTATTATAAAAGTAATTTTGATTATTTAATATTTAAAAAATAATAAATCAAATCAAAATGATCATTGATTAAGTTTTTTTAAAATATTTTTATATTAAATGTGTCAGTGTTATTCAATACTTTTACAAGTTTGTTTAATTTTTTGCTGGCTTATGTTTAACTGAAGGTAAAATATATTAATACATTTTAATGTTTTAATTAAATATTTTAGTATTTGTTAGTCGTATTTGTAAACGTAATTTTACTTGCATTTTAATTTTCGAACGAGATTTTTAAAATATAATGTTCATTTTTAGTAATTACTTGATTTATTTAAAACGTTTGGTCATAGGTATAAAAATTATATAAATATAAATCTTATTTAAAATCGAAAATTATAATTAATTATTTCACTTTCAAACATTTAAAAATGTTTGATGAAGAATATAGTCTTTTGAACGACCTATACAATGCATGAACCCACCTGTACACCTATATTAATATTCTGTTTGAGAAGGAAAGCTACAAAGGAAAAATAATTAATTTTTGTATCTGGTAGACTATTTAAAACTATTTTTATTTGTCCATGCCATTATTCTTCACATACTTTAAAATAAAATACGGGTATGAATGTGATTGAACATGGTTAATATTTTAGAAAAATGTAGAATATATTAAATTAATATTTAAAAATTAAATAAGTCTTAATTTTTCATAAATTATATACATGTTCAAATAGTTTTGATGTTATTTAAATTGTAAACGATTGTAAAAAAAACCAACGGAATAAATCTGCAAATAAAATCTGATTATATATAATTACTTATATTCAATTTTCAAGCCATAAAATAAAAAAAAAACTTTTTTTATCAAAAGTATTATAATTTTAAAAATCTCTATGGCTTTAATTAATACAATATTATTGAAAGTTTTTTTATCGTTTCCAAGATTATTGCGCAAATAAAAAATAATGTACTTATTAAACAGTAATTATTTTCCTTTACAGTTTTTGATCCAATAAGAATGCATGTGTAACATTTTATGCATTCTACTAACCAAAAATTCTAACGATAACAAAAATAAAAATAAAAATTTATTTTTATAAATCTTGTGCAAGTATATTTTCTATTATTTTTTTAGAATCCAAAATAAAAAAAATTAATCAATCTATTTCAAATTATTGACGGTTCTCATAAAACTAGATACTCATGCATGTTTTTGCCTATGCAGAAATAACTACATAGTTAGATTAAAAGTAAAATGTAAGATAATATTTGTTTAAAAATGTACACAGCTTAGTAATATTTCATATTTCACGATGTTATCATATTATAATTTATTTTTAATTAATTATATTTGCTACTTTTTTAATGTATTAAGAATTTTACTTAGAAATGTATTTTAAAAGTCATTTTTACGGTTCACAAATGAACTGTACTCATTCGTTTTACGATTACACCCACATCAGTGGCAAATGTTGACGTAAGACTTGTCGGGATTAGTAGGCTATATTGTTAAAATAGAGCCTAGTTTTTATCTTTTTAGATGTCAGTTTAAAAATTTTAATATGAAAAGTAAATCATGTGCAATAACGTATTTTTATTCTTTAGACCTATATTAATATACAACAACTATTTATTTTACATTTATTTATCAAATAAATAAAGAATATCATCTTATTATCAAAAAAAAAAAAATTGTGTAATCACAGATATAAATAATAATCCATGATTATGATCAAAAGTTCTTTTTATATTATTAATTGAATGATTGATCAGATTTAATAAGAATTAATAATCAAAAATAAGAATTTCTCAAAACATCGTCACTCTTCGTGATATGGCTTTACAATATAAATACGTTCATAAATATAATTAGTATACGTAAACCTTGTTAACTAAATCAGATGAGTATTTTTAAAAAAAATAATTTACTGTATAGTTAACTTTCTCCGTACTTCTCCATTTTAACTATTTTTTTCCTTAACGTACAAATTATGTTTCATAGTCATAAATGTTGTATACGGTTGTGTAAACCTTATAAATTTATTAGGTCAATCATTAAGACGGCTGTTGGACATAAGTGCCAAAGATACAAAAATGACCTATCATTTGCTCCAAGATCTGTAGGACATAAGCACCAATAATATTGTATACTTGTTTTACCCGATATATGACATAAGCGCCAAAGTTAATATTTTATATAGGTAGGTAGTTATTTAAAAATTGCTATATTTAATAAAAATTATATTATATTAATATTATTATGTCGATAATAAATTATAATATAAAATTATGTAATATTATAATGTATGAATTGGTTGATTTTTTAATCCCACTCTTTTCGCGTATTCTGTACGATTTATTTCACCATCCTGGTATTTCTTCCATTGAACAATTATTTCTTCGTGAGATATCTTTAATTTATTGATACGAGGAGAGTTCAAAATAAATATGTTTCGCTTTGTAATTTTAATAATACATCAATTACTATATGAACGGAACAATAAGCCACATAAAATTGATCTTTTAAATGTCGATGATATGATATGATATGATTCAGCTGCATTTGTAGTTTGTATAACCTCATTATCCGGAATTTCAGTCCAAATTAATATTTAACGGAGGCTCACAGGTACCTACGATTTTGGCGCTTTTGTACGATACGACTTTTTTTTTTCTCATCTCATTTTGGCGCTTATGTATTTCACTGCATTAAGACACCAAATATTTTTTCTAAATTTTAACAATAATAATCAATATTAATTGATACTTTACCTTGTTTTTGTCAGAAATTTAGAATTATAATTTATTGTTTATGATACTAATATTTATATTTTTATCATAATAATAATACAGTTGTGATATGGTTCGCGAATCTAGCAGTTAACATTTGAAATATTTACAAAATTGGAATACACTACCACTATACTTAATATTATACGTTTAGAATTCAGTTCTTTTTATTCGTGGTTATGGCAGATATGATTTGAGTTTTTTAAATTTCCATTAGGCCATACAAGTATTAGGTAAAAGAAAATATGTTATTCATCTTTTAAAAAAACTATAAATATAAATAATATTTCATTTAATATTATTATCGTTTTTCATTGTCGTCTGTTAGTGCATATTTAAATGATGATTATACTTTCAATAGGTCTAGTGTTATAGGTTTTACGGTAAATATGGGTCCTCTAATAAAAACTTTAAGTTTTATATGTTTCAAAGTATATCCTATTAATTTGCGAATATTTGTGTTTGACATCAAACATTTCGAAATCCTTATTTGCTTATAATATTATTTTGCAATTAAAATAATTTTATGTTTTTATAATAAAACTTAGATTTTTTAATAGAAAATTAATATTTCACATAATAATGATTATTTTGTACTTTTTAAAAATTATTTATATTAGTTGGAACCGGTTAAAACTGTATTCAATTGAAACCGGAACCGAGACCTTAATTTTATATTTTTAAGAATCGAAGTCGTTAAAATCGTTATGATTTGAGGCTCTATATTTTAGATCTTATATTTTATCTCTATATCTTAGTACATACATCTTCACTTTCGTCCATATATTAATAAATTGATTATTCGAGTATTACGTAATATTATATTCGAAGAAAAGAGAATTGGACTAAAGTTTTTAAGAATATAAATATTAAAAATATTTTTATCTAAATTATATTACATAGGCACAAAAGATTTTCAATACAAGATCAAGTATGCAAGCATTAAGTAATTTTATGTATTTCATAAGATAAAATGCTTTCGTTAACAATAATTTATTAATTAAAGAACAAAAACCATTTTTTTGCTTCGATAAATTTCATATTTTATAATTCAAAAAATGTAAATCATACTTTTGTATGGAGTCATAATTTCTGTACTTAATATAAATGGTTGACTGGTAATTGAGTGAGTGTATGTATGTATGTATGCATATATATATATATATATATATATATATAGACAAGAATAATAAATGCACAAAGTATTACCCTAATTTTTATTTACTACGTCTTAAAACGATGACAAAGCAATTTATGCAGAATGTTTTAAGTCTTGTTATATATATAGTCATGTATTTTTTATCGAGCGAAAACAAATTGGTTTTATTCTTTATAGTTCAGGATTTAAATTTTCTAAGATATTTAAACTTTAAATAATTTAATTTTGTTATATTTTGGAACAAATATTATTCTCAGTATACTATATACTGAGTTAATACTCTAAGATATAGTATATCAAAAATATTGAATGTCTTGGTATAATTTTGATTTTTAAATAAATTGTGCAAAATAATAATGCGAATAAAATTATACCATAAGATATCCCCTATTGTGATATTACAATTATCATTTTTACATGGCTAATTTAACTATGTTTTAGATAATTATATCTAATCTTTTTAAATAAATTCTACTTGCTTTTCGTTTCGAACAATTTTAATGCATTAAAATTAAATTTGAACTAAACATCGAGTTGTTAGATATGATTATTCTAATTTTATTAATTACTATTTTGAAGAAATGACGTATACGTATCATAATCATTAAAATATTTATTAAAATCTCAACATAATTGATTACAGGGTATTTGATACTTAAGTATACTATTATTTTATGAACTTTAAGAATGTTAAATATTAATGATTTATAATTTCAAGATTGTTTTCTAATTTTAATAAAATACAATTTATAATTTTCAGATTTCAAATTGTTATGAAAGTTTTTTTATATAGTGTTTGATTTCTTATTTTATTATGCAATTTAAAAATAATCATAATCATGTTAATTAAAAAAAGTATTCAAATCATAAATTTATAAAATAATATGACACACTTTGTAGATTAATATTTATAATGTTTAACATTTTTTTTTTTTTTTAAGAGGGTTTTAAAATGTAATTAAAATTGACAAAATATATAGAAATTTTAGACTAGGACATGTTTATTTTGATTTTTTTTTAACTTCCTTGGTGTTTTGTCATAACTCATAATTAAATATTTAATCGTGTATTTGAGTTGTCAATATTAACATCATAAAATGTAAGTATTTTTATATTCACGAGTTACAATAAAATATAAAAAATATAGACGTCATAGAGTTGGAAATGTTATGCTAACATTACAAATTAATATATTATTTATCGTTTTCGACTTAAACTTTGTTTTAAAAATGATGCATTTATGTATGGTTATTAGCAGGTTTGCCAAATTTTAAAATCCTTAAACCGGGACATTATATTGAATAATATTTTTATTTTATTTATTTTTTTTTTTTATGTAACGTTTATATGGAAACAAAAAAAAAAGTATATAATTTTATAATTAAATATTTTTTAGCCAATACTATAATACATTATTATTGTATATAACCATGCCGATTAGATAACCATAATATAATGAGGTATTTAGCATAAAATATTTTTCTATGTTTTATTAATAAATAATACAATATTAAATGGAATTTTCTCTCAGCTTCTATTAACCAGGACAAACTAAATTATCGGCCGGGACACTGGAATATACTTTTAAAACCGGGACTATCCCGGTCAAATCGGGAAGAATGACAAACTTAGTTATTAGTAATAATTGATTAATGCTTGAATCGTTTCAATAACAATTATTTATAATGAATAAAAAAAATATAGTCATAATTGGTTTAAATATATTTTTTTTACAAAGTATTATTTAACATTGTACAATTTTTGCAAAATAATTTTTTATTTATACAGTGCGTTGTTTAGGTAATTTAAGAGTATACCTAACAGTACTCTTTGTGTGATAACTTTAATGGCTAAATGAAGCAAACGATGATTTTTTTTTCAATAAACGTATACGATATATATATATATATATATATCATATAATGCAAAAAAAAAATCTAATCTTTATTTTAATATAGCTCTTCCAGTTCACGAATAAAATAATAACATCTTTTACGTAATATACTCTTTAACTATTGGGAAGGTTGATCTTACATCGAATAAATTATTATAATTGATATCAATTTCATATTATTTTTTACAACGTTTCACGCTTAGAATGATATATTGATTATATCGGCGGAGGGTCGCTAACCATATGCTGAGTTTGAGTCGTAACAGTTCACGGTTAACACGGATCTTGTAATTATTATATTATAAAGAATATTAACCTTTAGTGAGGTGCGTGGCGTAATTATTTATCCCAGTCTATTTTTAATTTGCTTTAAGTTATTTGTTAGATTTTTCATATTCACATTAGTTATGATATCATACAATCACAAAAACGAAACAATTGGGATGTATCAGTGTTGTCATGTTGGGCGATTTCTCGCCAAATGGGCTACCTCAAAGGTCATAATATCGGTCAAAATTATTAATTGGCGTGTACATGACAATTGGGCTAGTATTTAAATATAAATGGGTGGTTTTTAGCGCCTTTTTTTAACCTAATATCGTTGCAGGAGACTATTTCCCGAAGCCACTACCAAAGAATAACTATATTATATATGTTCTAAGCCAGTCATATAAATGGATGCTTATTTGGGGGGGGTTATCAGTGCCATAGCCAGGGAGGGTTTAGAAGTTAGCCCCCCCCCCATTTTCCTAGAACAAGGATATCAGGATTACTGATGAAATAAAAAAAAAAATCGTAAAACGAATGCACTGGGCAGTACAACGTTCAGGTAATGAACATAAAAACGGTTTTTGTCGTAATTACGGAATTGGTTACTGTATTTTGAGTAGTGATCATGTTGTTGTATAATATATCTAGTTTACTTCTTCAATGTGTGATCAAGACCTAACAGTAATTCAGATAGCAATTACATCAAGATTGTGCATTAGAAGAAGTGCTTAATTTACAAGTGTTTAATGAACATGAAGATTATACCGATTATAGTGTGTGCATTGATGAGTGGAACATAATATTTTTGTAATATAACAACTTTATGTTTTGTATAAATTAAACATTGATATCGGTTATATTGGGCTACCTAACTTATCTGAGATAATGGTTATTTTGGGCGACCTGAAGGCGCTCTATTGGCTATACGACTCAAACCTTATCTGGTAACCCTGGAATGTATTAACATTAGTACGTGAGTAATAGTATACTAATGAGGTTCTGTTCATAGTTCGGTAAAAATTTACCCCACGCGCTCTTATTAATTATTATACTCTATTATTTTTTGATTTCTACTCATTGAAAATATGGATGAATTAGAACGACGTCGTATTGCATTCCTATTAGATGATATAAGTCAGGGGTCTTCAACCCGCGACCCGCCCTGTCATAATATGCGGCCCGCGATCACATTTTAAATGTTTTCACATTAAAATTAAAATATAAAATTTGTAATTAAAAAAAAATGTTTATCTATTTATGTTTTAATGATAATAATAATTTATAATTTTAAATGTACCTAGGACCCTCCTAGGAATTTTTTTAAATGTTGTAAAATAATATTCTTAGTGTGTGGGCGTTAGAAAAAATAAAATAAAAATAATGATTTGTCTACAAATGATCCCCTCCTCATACAAAAGTTATGTGTACGCCACTGCGTGTTGAGTGTTTTTATGGAAAATCTGGGACAAAATGGTATCATTGTAAGTCAAATCTAACGGGACTCCAAAAAATTTAATATTTCATTGGTGAAGATTTTTCCAAATGTTCAAATGTGCTTCCTTAGTAAGGGCCTTATTTAAAAGAATACTATCAATAATTGTTACGTTCGGAATCAAAAAAGTGAAAATAAATAAAAATTGAGAAATTAAAAATATTTACAGAGTCGTAATTAAGATTGAAATAATTTTTTTTTATCTTATGATTATTGAGAATTCAAATCAAAAGTTTATTAAAAGTAATATACTTTTACATATAGAAATATAATAATGATTTATGTTGGTTGTTGTTTAAGCGAGGTCCCGAATCCAAAATTGGTGGTCACCCCGACCACGCTTCAACTGGTGCCGGATATAAAATATCAAAAACAAAAAAGTGGACTGTATTAAATTATAAAACTTTTATTATAATCAAAACGCAGAAACAACCAACGTATATAAAAATTATGTACTGACAAATGTTACTTACGCGGCAACAACCAACGGATACAAAAAAAACCGAACACGACAGTAATAATATAATTGCACGACGGATTAAAATAAATTGTGACTACCTGGTGATGACGGCGTGAATTTATAGCCGGTCGTCACCGGATTAGAAGGCAGTTAAAACGATAGGTCAGTTCTAGAATATTCGAGACAATACCTCTGATAGATAAGAAGTACTGTTCGTCTTGAATATTCTAGAAAATTTGAGACTATTCTTGTCAATTATCGAACTGTACCCAACAGTTGTAGACTTATGTCTTACAACGTATATCAATCAATAAAATATAAGTAAAATAAGTAATAAGCTAACGAGAATCAAAAATATAAAGTTTTCAAAAGTGATGTACTTTTACAGATAGAACCATAACATCTTATGTTAGACGTAAGCTTACGCTTTACATTGAACATCAATCAATAAAATATATATATAGGTAAATGACTAACAAATTACATAAAATTGCAATTGTTTTCTTGAAGACGCAATAGCCCATGGCAATATTTATATTGAAATTTTATAATTATTGTATTTGTAACAACATTTGATCAGCACGAAAAGTAAATTAAGGAACTTTTGTTTAAGAAGTGACTTTGAAGAGACTTAGTTAAGACAAAGTGATTATTGTATCTTCAAAAGAAATAACTTGGAATCACTGTTATAGCGAAAGAGTCAAAAACATGCTTTCCAAAATATGTGAAAACAAAAATGGACATTTTATTCATCTTTGAAATTGTTAAGAGTATTAAGTAGGCAGAAATAATAACTGGCAGAAACTCAAAGTATCAACATGAAAAAAAAGCCGAAAAAAATTGTGCTAAAAAATTGTATTTTATATTCTTTAATAATAATTAAACTGTTTGAATTGTTAGGTAACTATGTGTTTTTAATAATCATTTAATGTATTATCATTAAATATGAAGACGTATATACATATATGTGATCATTGTGTGCAAAGAGATATAAGTGTATAAGTGTAAAAGTGTACTGTAAATAGATTTGTATTCATACATAAATGTATTTAGCTGATGTGCAAAGATCACTATTAAAAATACTTATATTTCGAAAATCCCAATTGTTCTAAAGGTAAATTAAACTCATATTATTTTTAACCTTAAAATACGCATTTCATGAATTTTTTCATACTGTAATCTTGCGCTATATTTAACACTATTGGGTGAAAAAAAAATTCTATCCAATTTTATTCGAAAAATTAACTCAGCAAAAAAAAAAAAAAAATTAGTAGATATATACTTTTGTTTTTCTGCTACGTGCACAATGAAAATGTTGATGACTGAAAGATAATCATGTGATACTAACACAAAATAACATAAAATAATTTAAAAATACATTTTAAAAAAAAATACTGATATGCATACGCTATATGACGCGTATAAAACATACATTATAACATATTCACCTGAAAATAAAAAAATATAAAGTTTTTTTTTTAATCACTACAATGTATATATTTTCTATTGTCAACTGAAGATTTTTATGCGGTTTTGGGGTAGAGGTAAATTTGTCCTCTACGGTTGTTTTTTGTAATTATTACAACAGCGGTTGTCTTCGGTGGTGGTAGGGTTGGTTTTATGGATACGCACGGTACGCATGGCGATAACGCATTGTAAACGGGCAATAAATACCATCGACGACAGCGCAATATTATCATGTCGTATTTTACACGTCGCCGAACTGCTGAGCGCGCGCAGACAACGTATTTATTAGGTACGTATTGTTATTATGACGCCACTAATACAATAATGAATCGGCTTGTAAAATCTCGACAGACACGCTACTGTTGTCCGCACGCACACACACACACATTTACGTGAAATAATCCGTGACTACACACACAATGTGCGTAAAACAAACCGTCGGTCGTCTTCGTCACCGTCCCTTTGGCGCGTTCTCGTTAACGTTCCTAACACGCTATGTAATAGGTGCTTAGTATATATAAAATACTACCGGGGACCGGTGCACGGTCGTACCAGGGCCAAAAAACTGTACGCCGAAGTCTAAAAAAGTCTAAAATACGACGTATTGTAACAATACAGCGCGGGCGACGATGGTATAATATAGTATAATATATACCACTGCCTTGTGTTTTTTTTTACGATTTTTTTAACGAGGTGCGTTTGCCACCACCGTCATCGCAACGAGTTGACTTATATATATATATGTATAAATCATATGTAACACGACGACTATTATAAGAATATAATATTATTATTGTGTATATGCGGTGGAAACCATGTAATGTACGTATATTTTATTTTCAACATACATACAAACGTAAATAATATATGCATTGTAAACTCACCCCCCGGACGGTTTTTTTTCGGTCTCTAGGGATACTCAAGAAATTCACCCCTTCGTAAACTTAAATTCACCCCACTTCTTCCAACCACGGAATGCTTTCTACAAATTTTCTGAAATAATTGCCTACCGCCTGTTTTGCCCATAATAAATTATACCCAGTACACGTGTTTTCATCGAGTTCCGAAGCATTTTTTTTCTTTTTTTCTATTTTAATTGAACGTTTTCGCACATTAAAATCGCAATATGTAACTGTCGAAATATACACAATACATTTTTCCATTACGATCTGATCTCATTATTTTAAACTGTATGATAGTTCATACATTGTTGTAGTCATTGCGTAACAATAAAAATAAATAATTTCCTTATAAAAATAAAAGTATATATATAAAAATATGTATACGGGTATTACACGTGTTTTCTGAGACAGGAGTACGTGCAATTTAACAATTATTATTATGTTTTCGCTATCTAATCACTAAACGACCGGAGGAAAATTAAAAATACGTGATAGTTTCTCGGAAGACAGAACTTTGGAATAATTAGTCGCTCGAAGGGTGCTGGTAAGCATTTGCGCTCCGACCCATGATTAATTAATGTGAAATTTAAGCACTCAGAACAAAATGTAGCAGATTTTGAAGACGACCGTGACGTAGTCCCTTTAAAGCCATCAAACAGGAAGTCACCGTCTACCTTATATTGAGACGCATTTATTAATGTTACACTTATTTATCGGAAAAATAAAAAAGATAAATATTGTTGATTTCTTAGTTTCCCTTATTTGTTCATTTTTTTAAGAAAATAATTCTCGTTCAATTTAATCATGATTCATCAATTTCTTAATTTGCCACAAAGTGGTTAAATGATTGCAAGATAGAGTTATTCTTTGATTTTTTTGAGTTTGATTAAAAAATAATTGCGCTAATCAAAAAATGTATATTACGTAAATCATATATATTTATATTGTCAACAAAAAATATATTTATAATATTTCTCATAAATCTGTTATTTTTTAAGAAAAATTATAAAATATTGAATATATTATATGTTACGAAGTTAGTTTCTTACGGTCATTTATATATATATATATATTAGAGTATCAGTAGGTGATACGAAAAAATATTTCAAGTAAAAATTATAAAAATGTTAATTCCTTAAAATAAAGGTTATAATAAAAGGGTCACACGTCAAGTCATCATCGCGATTTTTAAATTATTAATGAGCCTTTTGAAATTTTTTAAAAATACTCGTTGGCTGAATATCTAATTCAATTTCGCAATAAATTGTAAAATAATAATACTGGTTCGTGCACGATGTATAATGTACATTTCATAGTGTCTTCTAATGATTTATTGAACTAAACTTGTGTAAAAAAAAGAGCATGTTACTTTTAACTTTTGAGTAATTAATTATACAATTTTAAAACTTAATAAAAATCATAATTTGAAAATTCTAACTGTGCACTGAGATGGCAAAATATTACCCGATATTACTGGGAACGGATATTGTGACGATATGTTGATCGTCTTTCTATTTTAGTATCTGGAGATTGAGTTTATAAGCTCCTCAATATTCCACAGCTTAAATTTGAAACTTTGGAAGCAATGTCAAATGCTATAATAGTCGTTATTTAATTGGGGTATAACAAATCATGCTCATTCACCATCGTTTAATACAACAGTTAACAATATTTGACATTAATGGAGCGTGTAATTTCAAAGTATCTACATATTGACGATGTCAATTCGATGCGTTTATTTTATTTATCCAATAACAATAAATAAACCAAGATATAAAAATATTAGTTATATATTGGTAAAATAATTAAATTTTGTAAAAATTGAAACAATGACCAAGAGCAATAATATTCGAGTTTCAGTAAATACTCGGCGAATATCTTATGCTTGTATGCTAGTGTTGTGTCTATTAAAATGCGTGATGAATATTTAACGTTAAGGATAGCATTGAAGATAAATTTGATGAAATTGATCTTTAGAACAATCAAAATTAATATTGAAATCGATGTATATAATGCGACAAAATTGTCTTTCATCGATTACGTACAACTTTTATCGAAATGTCGATATGCCGAAATTGCACGCAAATGTGATACAAGTTGAATGTACTGCGTCTATTTGACGCGCTTCGAAAATCGCAGTATCAAAATGATGTAGTATTACAGTGTATTGATATAAGAAGTAGAAAATTATTGTACCTCGTATGTCATCATCATACACTAGAAATGGTTTTAGGAGTGGTTTTTATTACGTGTTAAAATAGTTCGTCGACTGAACCAAATATTAAAATATTTAAATATTTCTAACATTAAAACAACAATGAAAAAATATTTATAAGAATAAGACTCAAGTCTTAGTAGTAAGAATAACCAATAAAAACGAATTCATTATATTTAGCAAAGAATAATTAATTTCAATTCATTCGTGACGATTCCATACAGCAGTAAGCCCAGTTAACAAAAATTATATCTAGATAAGATAAAGAAATAAATGTTTTTATCTTAATACTAATTTACTAATTATATATTACTAATATATTACTAATACTGATTTTTGTCTAAAATACATAAAAAAAACAAATATATTTCATAATTATTTTAGACAAATTTTATTATTTTATAGCCATTAATAAATAAAAAATATTATTATAACTCCTTTATAAGTAGACAAGAACGGTATTATTTCTCCGAACCCATTTCTAGTAATCCATACACATTAAGTTAAATAATAATAATATAATATAATATATATTATTTAATAATTATTAAATAATTATACTCGTAAGTACTAAAAACTCCCTATAATCAGTCTTGAATATATAAATTCTACATCGGTGATGTTTCAACAAAAGATACAGCTATTATTTAGTCTGGCAGTATATCGGATGCGGTGGATGGCACGTGCTATTTACGCTATTACAATTTTTTAATTAAAATTACATATATAACTTCAAAAATATAATAAGTTATGTAAATGAAGAGATTTTCATAATTCTCGGATATTAACTATCATATCAGACGAAAGCTAATAAAAATACGTTTTATATTCACAAATAATACGGTAATTAAATATTTTGTTCACATTTTGAATGTTGTTAAAATCAAATTGAATGTATAAGAAATTGTTTATATTATTGGATTTAATTAATTACTAAAAAAACGTAATTTTTAGTTTTAATATGGAAAATTAAAGTTAATTAATTCTTTAATTTAATAATTACAATTATTTTCCTATTTTTATAAGCTTAGTAATTTTTTTTTTTCAAGGTTCGTTACAACTCTGGTTTATAAGCTTAATAATATCTTAGCGATACTGTAGTAACAAAATAATTAATTTAATTTATACTATAATATATTTAATTTATAATATAATTTCTTAAAAAATCATAATTTTTATCATATTTACTCAATATATTTTATCATATCATCAACCGTTATTCAAATATGCATAAATAGCCATATGAAAACCACATTTGTGAAATAAATTATTAAATATCAAGTATTTTACAATTTTTTTTTTTTGGGAATTAATAAATTTATGAGAAATATTAAAAATATCTTTTTTTGTTGGCAATATATATATATTATATATATATATATATAATTTACGTCATGTATTTTTTTTAAATTAAACTCAAAACACCAAAGATGAATAATATTTTTAAATTATTTGACCACTTTGTGGCACTTAAAAAAATTGATTAATCATGACCAAATTTAACGATAGCTACTTTTATTTAGTAAGAAATTAAAAATTTGAAAGTTTAAATATAATGACCACCCAAGCGTATCTACATATATATATGTTACGGTAATAGTACGAATACCGGTGAAACCTAGGATTTACCGGTAAAACCTAGGATATACATTATTGCTTGACCAGACCCCGAATGATTTTAGCAGTTCGGACTTATACCAACGAGTTTTGGTAAATCTTAGGATTAACAATCAATGATTATAAAAGTCCGAAATTATATATTTTTTCCAATTCTGTGATAATTCTTACCTGTATTTATTCTTGTGCATTTGTGTTGATATTAATAGTTTTAATTTATATACTTAATTTAATTTTTAAGTGTAATACGAATTATAATAAAAGTTTTAATCATTGTGTCTTCAATGATTAAGATATGTAACAGATTTAATAGAAGATTAATTTAATAAATTAATACTGGGGCTAGTTGTAGGAAGTAATTTTACGAGCAGTATTTGTTTTACAATTATCGCGGTTAGTATTACGAGTATACACAGTATTAATATGTCGCTTATAATACGATTTTATGAAATTTTAAATGGTGTTGTGGAGTTAAAAAATGACAAAAATAATTTTTATTTAACTGAGGAAAAATATAATATATTTTTAAGTAAAGTTAAAGTAGCTAAATCTGTTAATATGAAAAAAATAGTTCACTATCGGCGACTTAGACGGTTTGATATTGTTAATATTGCTGGTGAAAAAAAACTGTTCTGATGAATGGTGACTTCGAAGTAATGCATTATTATGTTCGGTATAATGAGTTATATTATACTTATATTGCAACAGGCCATGTAGGTAGAAACCGTATTATGTATGAAGTTAATAGCATATACAAACATTATAACATTGAGGCAATAAATATTTATATAGGTAAGAATTATCACAGAATTGGAAAAAATATATAATTTTGGACTTTTACAATCATTGATTGTTAATCCTAAGATTTACCAAAACTCGTTGGTAAAAGTCCGAACTGCTAAAATTATTCGGGGTTTGACCAAGCAATAATGTATATCTTAGGTTTTACTGGTATTCGTACTATTACCGTAGCGTATATATATAGAGCCGTGTCAAACATTTCAGTGCTGCGGGGAAAATTTTTTTCTTTGGGGCCACTGGGCACAGGAAGCATATTAATTGCAGATAAGGGTACCCCCTTACTTTTACAAAAGTATGACGGCCGGGACCTATTGCCCCCTTTGACCATTCTCCCTCTTAACGCGGCCCTATATATATATATATATATATATGTATGATCACGTTACCCATTGTTTTATACATTTTATGTTATCTACTGACTGATGCGAATGATGATAGTAACACAAGTTATTTCAAAATAAAAACAAAAGATCTTTTACAGACAATAAAAAATTTCGCTAATAAAATTAAGATATTCAAGAAGTTTAAGAGTATATGCGAAATTACTCTAAACCATATGCGGAATGAAGGTAGAATTTTTTTTTTGATAATAATTATTATGAATCACGAACGATAAATCGTATCCGGTAGGTACGTAAAAAATCAATTGAATCATTATTAGTTTGTAGGTTTATTTAAGCTAAAGATCTCCAGTAATGGTTCCGCTACTGGTTATAATCGGAAGGGGACTTTTTTTATGATCCTACCAAACAATGTTTGTCCTTTTAAAGTTTATAACATTATCATAAAGAAATCTGGTTACTTTCTATAAAACATAGTAAGCCAGCTGTAGCCACGATATAACGATAAATTAATTTAGTTTGTTTCATATGAAACAAAATCTTAAAACTACTAGCCCAATCCCAAGATCAAGACGAGACAATAAACACACAATCACATTTTTAAATTAAATTGATATAAAAAATATACTGTAACATAGCATCGATATGTGTTTGTAAAACCAACAAATCATATTAGTATTTAAGTAATACTGCCATGAAATGACAATGATCTATTTTTTATCTTCTGTAAAACTGACATTCGTGAAATTATGTAAAATATGATATAAGGCATGTGTCTAGATGTAGGTACTCTATTGTTGATTGAGCTAATTATTTACGGAAACTATGAGTGTATATATTGTGTTTGGCAAACGGATCAACGTCAATTCGGAATTGATGACATTGACTTGACAGTGGAATTCGGCTAGAATCCTTTTCCCGATGAAAAAGTAATGCTGGTGGATTACTTTACTGCGACAACGGGGTTTTCGGCTGTATTTACCATGCACCTAATGAATATTTCATTTTATGGTGTTTCAGTTTGTACCGAAAATGTATTACCATCGATTATTCATGATAAGATCATGTCAACCTAAAATAATTGTAATAATACATATATACATATATAAGATTCGTAGAAGAATTAAAGTTTATCGTCTATACTCTAACTTATCGATGTAATAATTGTTATCTAGTATTACGAGTAAACATCGTTAAAGTCTAAATGTCATATGTATGTATAAGCATTGATTATATATTTTCTAAAAATTGGCTCTCTAGTTACTTTAAGTTGCCCGTTCCTGCTATACCGTATGTTATACGTATAGTATATACATAATTAATATTGAATCATCGCATTGGTACGATTTAGCATAGATCCATTATTCGCGGATGCTCAAACTCAATATCTTAAGATGGATTGATTTTGGTGTTCGGTAAGACTTGAAAATATTTAAAAAGTTCTGAGGGACAGATTGAGAATTTTTCATTTCGTGCATAGTTGAATTATCATCAAAGACCTTTTTTAAATAAATTGAATTGAAACTATTATAAAACACAATTTCAAATTCAGAATTTTATGTTCTCAAAAATCTTCATTAGTTAGAAAAAATGTGTATACAGTATATTCATACTCAAGATATTACTAATCACTAGTCTTTAATCCTATTTTTGAAGGTTTACAAATATTTATATAAATTATATACATATATATATATATATATATATATATTATTTTAATCATCTCGATCAATTTTGTCGTGGGTTAAATGAGGAGCTTTATTTAGTTTTGTAAACTTTTTTATAGGTCTCTTAATTTGTCATAAAGTATTTTGATTTGTGAAGCTTTAAGGTTATTGCAATATTTTACTTGAAACTTGAAAGTTTTTTCGTTTGTGTAATGCGATATTTTAATGATATCTTATGAAATTACTTGATCTTAAAACCTTATAAGTAAAAAAAATATACGGTAAGTTATACTAGATAAATCCATTTCAATTAAAATAATAGACAAATTAATGTTTTCTATTCTAATTATTTCGTTCCTTTAACTTATACGTTCTTTATCAAGTACTATAGAAATAATAAATGTTTTTAAACGATGAAAAGTTGTTAAAATGTACCTTTAAATTATAATGTTGTTGTTTAAATCTTTGATGGAAAATTGCTGTTCATTTTTTGTGATATACTGAAATACCGTGCCTTTCTTTACCTGGTACAAGGTTTGTTTAAAAGTGATAATTGAGAATTGTTATTAACTCGATTGCTAATTAATTTGAAAAAAAAAACATTAGTCTATTACTACAGTGAATAATGATATAATCTTTAGAGTTCGACTTCATGGATTTAATTAAATAAAATCGGTTTAATAGGACATATTATATTAAATTAGCAGTAACTCATCAAAATTTCCTTTCCCATGGGTAATTTTGAATAAGTAAACATCGATAAAACAAATTTATTCAATAAAGTGGAAATAATGAATCAAGGAATAAATAAAGGAAATAATAACACGCATACTCATATTGTTATTAAACACCTGGAATTTAAAAAACAACTAAAATTTTGCAACGACAAGTTTGGTGTGTAAACAATTTATTATTTAAGGCGAATGAAGTTAATGTTATTCTGAATACATATATTTTGAATTTTTTCTTATGAATAAACAAAACAATATAATACGTATATTATGTATATTTTTGAATAAAAAATTTTCCCAAAACTTCAATTGAATTTCCTATTTTGTAATGGAAACGATTTTTTTTTAATAATTGAAAAACCTTATTTGTTTTGTTTTCTTTATACAAAGATTGGTAAAAGAAGTAAGAATTCAAACAGAACTCTACAAGTTCAAAGTAACTTTAAATGAGGCTTAGAGATGGTGGAGGAGGAGAATGAGAAAAACGTTTTAAATAAAAGTTTGTATAAACAGTGTGGCATGAACACATAATAAAAACTTCTCTAGTGTCTTGAAAATTATGGAAGTGAAAATTATCTTGACATACTTTTTATATGGATCACTCGATAGAAATTTATATGTTATTCTATTAATATTATTAAACAAGAGAAATTATGCTTTTTTTGTAGTTACACCGTTTGATTGTTATTGAGTATTTAAATTTTTATCCGTTAGCTATATTTTCGGTGAGTACATATAAACTGGTATCTACAATTTATATACAAATTGATTAGTATGTGTGTAATTTTTCATATTGTGCAAACAACTTAGTCTTTTATGCTGCAAAATGATTTATTTATCTGATAAAATAGACTAAATTGTCAACACTTCACCCGTTTTATTTTATTTTTTTAAATATATTTACAATTGGTCTATAAATTTCAGAAGAAATAATGAATTAAACCTTTCAGAAAAA
Source organism: Sipha flava (assembly GCF_003268045.1). Lineage (NCBI taxonomy): Eukaryota > Metazoa > Arthropoda > Insecta > Hemiptera > Aphididae > Sipha > Sipha flava. The sequence continues at coordinate 664,923 of NW_020272895.1, forward strand.
TAATGTTACATAAGTCATACGTATTAAAATAAAAACGAAACAAAAATTTATTTTCAATTAAATTTCAATCGTATACTATGGAATAATTGTTGTCAAATCCTGTGCTATTAATCATTCGTAATCACATTAATTACATTCAACACAATATGAAAAGAAACGTACTCAAGTATGAACGAAAGTATTGTCTTAAAAACATCGTGTAATTCATTTGAGTTCTATATCCATTGGTATCTAGGTATTCTATAACTATTTTATTTGTAAACGTTATTGTTTTATTCTATGGATGTTTTAAAAATTGTATCGTCTTTTATGTATAATGAAATGACGGGAATTTTTAAAATGAAAGTCAATACGCAACAAAGAAAAAATAAAACAATTCCAAAGAATGTAAAATCAACATTAAAAAAATATCTGTTTTGATTAGTGATGGGTATTGAATCCGGATTCTTCAAAAGTCTGAGAATTTCGGATTTTAGACTAAAAAATCTGGATTTGAAATTCGAAACTTTTATTACTTGTATTTTCAGTTTTTGAAATTTGAAATTCAAATTTACGGATTTCAATAACCAAATTATGGGTGTATTGATTGTGAAGTTCTGAATTCTGATTAAAAACAAAAATATGTATAGTTTTTAAAATTATATTGTAAGTCATACATAAAAGGATACTAATTCAATTTTTCGAAATTTGAATCTATATTTCTATAAGATCTGAATTTTATTTCTATGGTGGTTCAGATAATTTAAAAAAAAAAAAAAAAAATTGGAGGCTCAGAAAAAACTTAATCGTAATTTTATCAATAATGTATTTATTTTTGTATTAAAAACACATTATAAAACAATTTATATAATATTAAATATTTATAAAATAATTATAAATTCATACCAATAATAAAATTGTATACTTAAGTTTAATGAGAGGAATTAAATTTCTTTTCGTGAGTTAATTTTTTTAAAATCTGGTACTCTTGCAGTTCTGCAGACAGACGTATATCCATATTTACATGAAAGTTTTATTTTTATTGAATGGAAATTTAATGACCCTGAAAAATCTAAAGTGTGCAGTAACGGAATATCTTTTTTCTTTGATCAAGTACGATTGGTAATAAACGGTGTAGAAGGGGATAGAACTCGAAACTTACGAGTAGGTATTACAAGTTCGTTAAAATGTTATTTATAAAGTATCCTTGCTAATCATCAATGTTATGAAAATGTTGGGTGGAATGTCAAAAAAGAATTTCAAGTAGTAACACTAAAGGAGAGTTTATTGTATGGATGCCGTTGAAATAATGTTTTAGTTCTTTCGAAGACTTTAAAAAAAATTTAATTAATGTTCGAATAGAATTAATTTTAACTCGACATAATAACGATCTTCAACTAATAGTTAATAAGATATCGCAATCTTATATGATTCATTTAAATAAATTCGTCAAGTACATATCTTACACACACGTATAGGAGCGATTGAAACTACGCATGTGTGCATACATAATTATTGCTGTCTGCTCCGCATTCCCGATCGCTTGGATTCCGCGTACAATACAGGTAGAATAACGTCGGAACGGAAACACGTGCAAATAATACCGGTACTTCCTCTCGTACACGTATTATGCACGCACAACATATTATTATTATCATATAATGGCAATATAATAGCTGTGATGATGATAATAATAATAACAATAATAACAGTCGTACGCACGTGTGTACGAAAACGAAATCAATGCATCTCCCTTCCCACCCGGCAATGTCCATTATCTGGTCGAGGGTGGTCACGTCCGGTCGGAGTTCACGCCGGTCCTGCCGCCGGTTCATCCGGTGCGGCGATCTACAGCCGTGGCGGCGAACCAGCCCTTCATCAACACCTAGCTGCATTGTTTTCGATTCCGTTTACATTACGGTACGCGATTTCCCCGGGATAACAACGCACACGTTACTAACAACTAACGTTTTTTATAAATACTAACACAATAATAATAATAATAATAATAATAATAATAGTAATACGTACACGTACGGTTTACCTAACCTGGTAGCAATCCGTCGTGTAATACATGCACACGTTCGGGCTTCGTGTCCGCATGACTTGACATGCACTCGTATTTTAATAATTGCATTATGATACTATTATATAGTGTATGGCTCATCCGGTTACTGTAGAGGTCGGTACATTAAGCAATATTCCAGACAACCGACTGCTCATATCGGTACTTTGCACGGAGTGGATGGGAGAGGTTACCAGCTAGGTATGCCATGTTGTTATTACTATTATTATTATTATTACGAGTCGTTCAAGGGAGGATTATAATATTTCAGTGTACCACGCGTGGTAAACCGCTGATACCAAGCAGACTCAACTCGAAGAATGCGTATAGTAATTCGATGTGCGAGAGAGAGAGAAAAAGAGAGAAAGAGAGAGTACGCTGACAAAATTCTCTGAATTTCTATCGCAATGATAATAATATGTCAGCGTGTTTAATAATGTTCACAGAATGAATTTATGGATTACGGAGCGCAAAAACTGTTCGAACAATTTCCATTCAACTGTTAACCGATTAGATAATATATTAATGGGATATCATTAAGTATAAGTAATGTAGGATAAAGCATATTTTATCTCGTAATAGATTGTTTCCTCATTGAAAATCCGAAAAACCACTGGGGCTGATGGTGTCGCATCACCTACAGTCTACTCGTCAAGTATTGACGAGTGAACGTCTCTGATGGGTTTCTTTTCATCTTTTGTTTATTTTTTTCGTTCGGTGGAAATAAATTCTTAGAAAAAGTATTAATATGCCTAACGAAAACTGCACAAAAAGAAACTAGTTATAATCGTTGATGAGAAACGGAAGAACAAAATGCATTGAATTACTTCAAGCTTATAATATTAAAACCTATTAAATTAATCAAAATGAAAACTTGCGCATAAGCCGTATTCCTATAAAAAAAAACGTTTACTGTACCAAACTTAATCCTAAACAATTATATATTACTGGCTGTTTTTTCAATTAGTATAATTTAATACATTTTTAACATTTTTTACATAATAATATTTATTATATTTTATTATTTTTAGTGTAAATGAAATTGTAATTATAAACTAAAATTGTATATGTAAAACTGTCCACTAAAATTTTCAAATAATTTCAATATTTAAACTTTTCTTTATTTTATCATTACATTAATCACATATATCTATCTTATGTTTCATCAAATTGTATTACTCTCAATCTCAACACAAACAATTGCTGAAAGAGATATAAAATCTTATAAATAACTAAATGTATTGTATGTGTTATGTAATTTATTATGATTATTTAAAAAAAAAAATTAAATAAAATAAAAAAATAAGCAATATTCTAACTAGGTATTTTTCATGAAATTTAATGTTATACAGGATACATATGTCTGGATCTGAAAAATAGTAGTTTTTTAGGGTGTAACGAGCATTAAGGTTTCTTTCTTCGTACTCGTAAAATAATTTTCTCAAAATAACCATGGGCGTATCGACGATCACGGAACAGAAAAAAATCTACGAAATTGAAGTGGCAGTTGGGTAATAACACTAAGTAGATCTCCAAAAAATTATTATTAACAAATAAACCAATAGAATGGTTTATAAAGGGAACAAAAAATTTGTAAAGAAAATAACCTGAAGAAATAGATACTACTTGAGAGCAAATTTTTCTCTTGTGAATGTGAGATTGAGAAGATAATGGATATGTTGCGTGGTGTTTAAATATTGTAACAGTGTAAACAAAGAAATATACTAAATTCTAAAGATCACTCCAAAAATGCGGCCTGAAATTTTACTGAATCGATATAAACCTCTGATATATAGTGACCATAAATAATATTAAACTGAATAGATTAATGTAATTTTCGATTTATTAAATAAGATTTAAATTGGTACTGTTATTGTTCATTGAATGTTCTTGTAACAATGTAATCATAATATTATGTAAATACTGTATTTAAAATGTTCTCAGAATTTTTGTCTTTGAATATTGAAATTATAATATTTTTTTTATTCTTTTAATAGTGTAAAGCATAATTAATATTACATTAATTTTGAATAAGTTTAAAAAATGATGGTCTTAAGTTTGTGTACATAATGTTTTTACATAAGTTAAAGCATAATATTACCAGAACATTAAGTTATGGAATACTATTATACATACTCGTTATTTAGGATATTACCATATATTTTGTAATTTTATCTTATAAATATTTAAGACATATTTATTTTTTATTTTTGTATGTTTATTTCGAGTGATACGAGAAATAAGCAATTTTCTAAATAGAAAATTTAAAATTATATATCGATAATATTGCGAACGATGTAAAGCCACAGATGTTGCGCTTCTAAATAAAATACTTTAATTGAGTTACCTCAATGTAATGTTGTCATAATACTGAGGATAGATGAAATAATTCAAGATTTATTCAATTATTAACAATACACTTTTCGTTTTTATATTTAATAATAATATTGTAATCTGATGGTTAATAAAAAACATATTCGGAATAATAAACAGTTATCACAACAAATAATGCGAATAAAGTTAGAAAATAATTATTTTTTTACTTATACTATTTTAATTGATATTTAGTTCTATTTGATTTATAAACTTTTAAGCTGATTTACATAGTTATTTACATAGTTATAATCTTTGATGGAAGGTACTACATTTTATTTTTATCAAATATAGTATTGAAGCTCAATGAATTACAATTTCATTTAATTATTCGTTTTTTATCTTATCATAAATTGCAAAATATTCATACAGTAAAAACATATTTCTATAGTTCGTTCTCAATAATCCTCATTAATTTATATGTTCTGTATATTTAAAGTATATAAATTATATTCAGCTACTTCATTGTCTGCTAATCACCTAAAATATATCACATTTTATACTACTGTGTAATTAAAAAAATACTTAATTATTGAATTTTCCATTTTCAATAGTTTATAATTTGTACAATTTTCAAAACATATTTTATTCTTTAAATATATCTAGGATTCTACGTAGAAATTAATCTTTTTTCATGTTTTCATTTGACATTTTTATTAATAAATTTATATTGAAAGAAAAAATATAAATAAATCAGTGAATACAATTGAGATATAAAAATATAAATATTTACAGATTATGAAATATACAGTTTTAAAGAATTGCTTTTCGGTTTTAATGCAACACAACTTTCTTACCAGATCGTTTTATTTTCCATAAATATAAATATTTTTGGTAAACTTCAATTTCTTCTGAGCAATATACATATTTTTATTTATTTTACTTAACGCAAATAATTATTTATCATAGAAACCAATCAAATTTTTCATTATAAATGCTTTAATATTTAAAATTATTTAACGATTTTATCAATTCAAATGTCAATACCCAAAAATGAATGACTTTTATGTAATATAAGGCGTACCAAAACGTATAACAATTGTCTATAATATTATATATTTTAAAAAAGTTGAAAATTATATATACCTCTCAAAAAAATGATTTAATGGAGAGTCTAGGTTAAGTTTACCAAAATATGAACATATAGTAAATTAAAGATCAATACACCTATAACTATACATAAACATTTATAATATTATCAACACATTTTAAATGATTATTTTTAAATATGAATTAATCATTAAGTCATTACTTTTATCCGATTTCTAAAATTCGTCTTATACACGAAGTTTAAGTTTAAATATATAATTTTGTTTAAAAAATATCCACACGGTTATAATAAAATGTATTAAACAATAATATATTGTACATTAAATTGCTAATTCGACGATAATGAACCATGAGAATTTATTTATAATACACTGAATGAATTAGTTTTCAAAGTTAAAAGATTTTTTTCAATAAAATTGTATCTAAAATGTTGTTTACGAAATGGTTAAAATCATATGATTCTTTATAATTTAAATTAAGAATTATATTAGGAAAAAAAAATAAAAAATATTTGTTACGACAGTCATTGGTGCATAATGATAGTTTGATACCTCTAAATCACTACCGAGCCCCTCAAATGTACACTTGTATTTCCACATTAAGCACATAGATCATATATAAATCTCTCGAATAACATCAATGTTGATGATATTGTTTATGTACTTGCGTATAAGGAAAGGCGTATTCTTTGAAAATGAAAATATTATCATAAAATATAATGTCTTGTTTTTAATCAAGTTAATGGAGGACTTATGGTTCTGAAAAAGTTTGTGCTATTTACTTTCTATGCGAAACGGTTTGATTTTTGTTGAAATTAAACAATACACCCAGTGTATTTAATATGTATTAGTTTGTATTCATACTGTAGTCTTAAGTATATATGTATACATTATTATAGTCAGCGATTAGTGTTGAGATGGCACATTCTGTATGTCGGGTGTGGTATGTATACGGGTATTGTAGCACAGATATATGGAGGCAGTCTGTCGAGACATGCGATCGGTTGCCGTTGTACGAAGTGCGTTTTATATAATCTTATTATTATTATTATTATAATTTCACGATATTAAATTGTTTATTAATTTAACCTAAACGTGTTTGTATCTACTTTTAAACCGATTCCACTCAACAATTTTATTTTCGTTTTTTTTGCATCACTCCGTTTCAGTGCAGTATAATGCCGTTTATTAGTACGTTTAATACGCTACCGCTGAAAGCCACATTTACGTGTTTAGCCGTCTGAGTATTTTTAGAAATTTATTTCAAAATTATATACTTACCAATAACAATGTCGTTGGGTGGAACGAACAATAATTGCAGTATTATTAGTCCGCGGTTAACGTCCAAAAGCTCGTTGTTAGGCGATGGACGAGACGTGCGTATCATAGATGTACGTCGAGATTGTGTAGTAGTGTACACACGTGAAGCCCGCCGAGACTGCAAATGAATCGCTTCATTCAAAAAAGGCCTAAGTCAACATTTTATCAAAAACGTGATTATTACAGATTCATTATCACATTACTTAGACACATTGATTTATGTTAAGTCTTAGTCCTATCACTAAAACCTATTGTAAACAAGCATATTATACATTACATTTTTGTTAAAAGGGATATAGCCACGGACTAATGCTTTTTCCATAAATCTAATATTATTATCAAAAATAATATCAGCTGATATTGTGATATCAAGTTTTCTAGTGTTGTGATTATGATTTTACATTAATCATGTTATCAAAAGTGCAGTTTCCTGATCGTTATACAAGTTAACTGTAAATTTGTATGTATATAACTCATAATGGATAATATAGAAGTTGGAAAGAAACGTAGCAATGTAAATTCATATAAAAGAAACATAATTAAAAAAGCTATACGAACTGGTGTTGAATATATTAATAATAAAGGCAAATTTGTTGAGAAAAAAACCACCGGACCTTGCAAGTAATAACTTTAATAATAATAATGTTATTTATTTTCATTGTTATTTGTTAAACTTTTTTTTAGATGTAAAAAGAAATGATTTAACTCTATCTCACCTGAAAACAAAACAAAAATTCTGACTAGATTATATTCCATGACCTCAAAAAATCAGCAAGATTTGTTTTTACAAAGTTTAATTGAAGTTCTCAAAGTCCAAAGACATCGTCCAAGAAAAATCACAAATCCAAGAGTAAATGAATTTAGTTTTAAATACTTTGTTTACGTCGGTGAATTTAAAAAAATGGTATGTTTAAACGCATTTTTATCATTACATTCTGTGTCTATGAAAAGAATCAAAAGATTACGAGATTTAACAATACATGGTAAAAGTCCCAAAGATCAAAGGGGTTTACATAGTGCTAGTAATGCTCTATCAGGGGAAACTAAAGTTCTTATGCAAAATCATATAGATTCGTTTCCTACTAAAATTAGTCATTATTCTGGTAAAGAAGTAAAATATTTGAATGAACAATTAAGTATTAAAACTATGTATAATTTATTTAAAGCTAAATACCCTAACGTTAAAGTGAGATATGTTTCATATTTTAAGTTTTTTAAAGGCAATTTTGAATTGAGATTTGGACGCCCGCAAGTTGATGTATGTTGTACTTGTGAAAATTTAAATTTAAAAATAAAAAATCCATGTTTAAACGATGCCGCCAAAAAAGTTGCAGTAGCTGAGTTAATGGTCCATAAGCGAAAAAGCAAAAAGTTTTAAAACGAACTTAAGGTTGAAGTAGAGGAAAAAAACAAAATTCAAAGTAACACTGTTGCTTTATGTTTTGATTATATGCAAAATTTAAGTCTTCCTAAAATTCCTATTTAGGAAATGTTTTATTGGAGACAATTATCAGTATCAATTTTTTGTGTTCATGATATAAAAACAGGTAAATCGACAATTTTTCTGTATCATGAAGGACAAGCTAAAAAAGGACCAGATGAAGTTTGTTCCTTTTTGGATTACTACATAAAAAATTATATACCAACTTCTGTTAATGAACTTCATTTATATTCTTATAATTGCGGCGGTCAGATCAAAAATCACACTTTGTCTAGAATGTTATTGGCCTTAACCGATATTGGACGATTTAAGAAAATTATTCAAAATTTCCCTGTACGTGGTCATTCTTTCCTGCCATGCGATAGAGATTTTGTATTGATAAAGCGTTATTTAAAAAAAAAAAAAAAAAAATCGAATTTATACAACACACCATTTTATTGAGTAAATTTGTCAGGCAAAATCGGATAAGTTTCAAGTAGTTGAAATAAACACATCAGACATATTAAACTTCAAATTGTGGTGGCCGAAGTATTATAAAAAAGATACTATTTCCATAGAAAGTCGTTCATTTTCAAGAAATCAAAAAACTAATTTTGGAATTTCATAATTTTCTCAATTTATCTACAATTCAGAATATCCCGGAACTATTTTTGGCTATCCATTAATCAATGGCCTTTTAAAATCTACATTCCCTCTTATGCAACCAGGAAAACACAGAACTAATATTAAATTTCCAGATACTCATGCTTACGAAAACGATAGACTTCTAATAAAAATATCCAAGATGAATGATATTAAAAAATCATATTCCTACATTGACCATCCGTACAAAGAATTTTATGATAATATTTTCACGTGGTCAACGGATAACGAATAATAAAATCATAGAAAAATAAGAAACAGACAAAAGCATTTAAAAAAGACTTATTTGAATAACATAAACTTAAAACGAATTAATATTTTTAATTAGAGAGATTTATGAAAAAGATTTTGTTATAATTTATAGTTAAATATAAATTAAATAGTATTATATGAAAATATTAAAAAGTGATAATGTTTCAATTAAATAAATTATGTTTTTTTTTTGAGTATTTTTTGTTATAAAAGTTGTATACATTATTATATCATTCTAATGAAACTAGAAGAGAAATTGTTAATTTATAATAAGAAATTAATATTTTATTGTTATTTTTTGAATTAAATACCTATTTCTTTATTTTTAATAGTTAATATAATTTGTTTAGTGATAATATTGTCGTTTTTACTATTTAATTTCATGACCTGAAACAGTATAAATCAAATACATTAGTGACTTTTGTAAAAATGGTCTAAGTCCACTATACTTAAGTGCTAACAACCTAAACTACATTTTTAAAATAATAATATTGATTTAAAGAATTTAATTTTACTATGTAATATCTATTAACTTTTATAAAAACCTTATATATTTATACATTTTTGAGTAAATCAAAAGTTATTTTCATTTCTCCAAAAGTTTAAAGATACGGATCAAGGCCTCATTAGTATGAAGCGATTCAAATATTATTTATTTACGTACACATATATTTATATTATAATGCGCTACCGTGTCTTTTTGTATGCACTAACGTACTTAAATACTACTCGATGACTGTTATCATAAGGACGATTATTGTTTACATCGATGTCGGGTCCCTACGTGTACAACAATATTATAGTACATGCGCTGTACTCGTGGTCTGTATAGTATATATATTTATATATGCTCCTAGGTCAGTGTCAACTATCACCCAGCGTTTTGATAACGTTCATCCGCGTCTCTTTTACCCATCTCTGCCACCGCCTGTTTCGGAATCACACGTAGTAAAATCACTTCGTGAACGCCGGTCGATTGGTTATGATTGGTTTTGGTTTGGTTAGGAGAATTTGTGTACTAGGTTCAAAACATGCACTTAATCCTGCCCGGAGACCAAATTTCGTCTTCGTCTATAATCGTGGTATAAATCATCATGTATACCTGGAACTGCCAACAGCGACTTTGGAAATGTACATCGCGTCTTAGTTGTAATTCCGTTGTACAATATCGCACAATATACATACATATGTATATGCTATTTTGTAATTTACACTTGGTGAAATAAATTTATTCACAAACTGTAGAAATTCCAAATTTATAAAAAAGAAAAAAGTGGGCAATGAGTTTTTCTTAGGGAGCATTTGCAAGTAATTTAAAACTATATGCATAGTATTATATAGTATCATTTAGTCTTAACACTTGATATGCAATATTCAATATCATTTGATAGCTATTAATATCGATTTTAAACAGTATATTATTGTTTGAAGGTTACAGTATATAATATAAATTTAATCAGAGGTAAGTTAAAATCTGAAAATATTTATAAAGTATAAGTTTAATTACTCGTTTTAATATAAGTTTAATTACTTACTAACCTGGGTAATAATTATTATAAATTATTTAGACTAGAGCAATTACTAATTCTAAACTTAAAAATATTATGCTAAAAAATCGTCGTATATTCAAATGATATTTATTTTCATTTATTTATATGTACTGTATTCATAATTTCAGTTGATCATTTGTTACGTGTTATATAATATTGTATATTAGATAAAATAAAGTTTTTCCTTGATGACCAAAAAGTGAAAAATGTATACGTCTAGCCCAAAACTGTTTCAACTTTTAAATATATAATTTTTGAAAACACGCTTCTTATTTCATATATAGATAATTAGAGGAATCACTTAATTATAAGTTGTGTTGTTTTTTAAATGCAGTGATCATTGAATGTGTGAATAAATGGTAATTTAATTATATGTATATGTTACCGGCAATATGGATAATTCAAGTATTTTACAAAATGCCTATACATTATGCAAATTGCCGACCTATTTTAGGCAATGTAAATAAAACATAAGATTTTCAATATTATTTTACATATAACCTAGGCATTTTATAAAATACCTAAGCATTATGCAAAATGTCAATTTTTTTTTTTAGGAAAAGTACAAAACATTTCATTATATTTTATATTATATTAAGATTCTTATAATTATTATATATTATTACTCATATTACAGACAAAATTTAATTTTTATTTATAATTATATAAATATTTTACTTAAACTACTATTAACTTATTAAAAAATGTTGTAGAAAAGTGACATTTTAAATGCACAAAATGTTATTTTCAAGGCAAATACACTTTTTATTTTAACACTTGAACTTACAAACACATTTTAAAAATCTTTAGCCAATTCTCGTGGATTGAATTTTTATCAACTCATTATACTGTTCATCAGATAAAAAACTAGTATTAGTGGCCAAATTTTTTTAAAAAAATTTTGTAGTTTTTTATAAAAATTTGACTTCATACAAATCGTATGCATAGTTGCAACACTAAAACGAGACACGAAAATGACGAGAAAAATTAAGATATTGTAATAAAATGATTAGTACGTTCAATATTATATCTCAGAATTATTATTGCAGTAGTAAAAGAATATTAATCTTTATTGCGTTAAACCGTAAACGCACATTTACGATAAAAGACAATTTTTTTTGTTTTTTTCATATTGCCTACTCCACGATTGGCATTCTACATAATACCTAGGCAAAGTTCGTATTATGTATACTACCGAGTGATTTTTGGCATTTTGCAAAGTACCAGATTATTTATATTGCCGGTAACATATATATATATATATACGAGTATACAGATATGTTGTTATTGTTTCATAGATTATAAGATTTGATAATTAATAATTAATTGGTATTGTATTAAATTATTTAGATATTTTATAGTATTTACTCCTATAGCTTACTGAACCTCATTAAATCGATGTCTGAGGAATAAAAAAATATGAAAAAAAAGTGCATATTTATATATTTGTCGGCGTACACTTTGTGCACATATACCGTACACAAAATAAAATAAACTTTGCGTGCTTGGCTTGAGGGTGTTGACATGAGAACGAGAAGCATTTATGTACACGTATATAAATATGCTGTACGAACATGTAGCGAACTTCTGACAATTATTCCTTTATCCAACAACCGGAAGTATAATCACTTGACTTTGAGTTTCCCGAAAACATCAACAACAAAATAAATATTCTCAATCACATATTTTTACTAACAGTACATATATACGAGGTGTTTTGAAAGTTTGAAGACTGTTCATTCGTATAAAGGCCCATATGTTATAAACACGAAACAATTGAATACAACACACATTATACAAGCATTCAATGTAACTAATTATTAATCGTTTTGTGAATGTATACTCGCTACGATTTTGGGACTTTCAAACTAACGTTAAAATGTTTTCTAATTATAAATATAAGATAAAAAAAGGTAAATCTCTTAGATTAACTAAGACTCCACGGCCAGGAGTGATACATTAATGGGTGAATGATATTGCAGTATTAGTTTTTTAAACTTGAAACCCAAGTACCATTTTTATTGAAAACCAATTTAGAGTGAAAGAGGTCAGTTGGATTAATTTATACTTCTATAGATGGTTGATGTATTTAGTAGAAGAATACTATTAATTCTAAAAATACATTTTTTCAAAATCGAAATGAATAGCTGATTGAGCTAATGATAGTCATTAGTCGATATTATTACTATAACTATCATTATCTTAATCGATTATTCTTTTTTAAAAAATTTAAAAAGGTGTATTTTATGAATTAATAGTTTGATTGCATGTATATGCAAATTATAGAAAGTATGTATTGTATACATTATTTTATGTTGTATAAAAATTATTATACATATTATATAAACATATAATTTGGTGCGCAATGGTGTTATGGTTTTATCAGGTAAAAAGAGATCGGGGCACAATCGTGTTGCAGTTACTCAGAATCTAGAATAAAGTTGAAAGACTTATTTTTTAATTTTTTTTAGTAAATTTAAGCTATTTCATATTAAAATTCTTATGTTGATTAAATTTTATTTGTATATAATTATCTGAATACTATTTTTTTTTTTTTTTTTTTTTAATTTAATTTTATTAAAAAAATATTACTAAATTAATTCGTCTATTAAATTTTGTATAATAATTGAAACAGATGTTATCCTAATATAATTTTTCTTCTGGGTACTGACAAAGCCTGATTTGCTAACTACATTTTTCTGAGATAACTTTTGACCTTATCATTATTTTCTATAACTGGGTAGAAAAGAATCAAATATATTCAATGCTGTTGTTCAAAACTTATTTAAGGGTATAATTTTAATCCCTCTTGGGATTGTTGTTCACCCCTTTATTTGAAATTTCACATGGAAAAAATAATATATTTTACAATATATACAATATTTGTAGCTGAGGGAATGTATAACATTAATCCTATTATAGTGAAATTAATGGTAGTATTAGGCCGGATATAATAATAATAATGTTATAATAATTGTTGTTTTTGTTATGTATATGTATTACGTTATATACATGCATTGAAAAATATTGTTAAATTTAAATTTGTTTTAATATTTTTTACGAATATATAAATATGTATATATATTTAAAAGACTAAGAAAATCAAATAAACATTTATAATTTTTGGTACATATATACTTTGTGAACACTACACAATGTACATTATTACTGCATGTATATTATAAGACGATATTTTACGAACCCTGTAAAATATTGCTTCATAAAACTATTGTCAAGGGAGTATCATCATCATTATTGACAATAGTTATATTTTCAGATTTGTATTTAATCCCTGTGGATGACTTCATTTTTTGTATCGATCGTTTACAGTGTAAACTTTACACCTATGTAAAAAATGTTCATTTATTTTCTAAAATATTTTAAGGCACTTTACATCTTTGTAATAAACAATAAAGACGATATCTTGATTAAAAAATGTAAATATACAAAAACGTAATATCTTATAATGTTATAATTATAAACATAACAGATAAAATGGTAAAATACAATTGCTTAGCATCGTGATAAAATATGTATTGAAACCATTAATGTACAGTGAAACCTCAACTTATGGTCAACTCACTAACAGTAAAAATCCCTCAAAATAAAAATTCCACCTGATAAGTACAATATGTACGTCTAGGTACTTATATACATTTCAATAGTTATTAAATTTTATTTTGACTAAGTTTTGAATCGTGCATCAAATTAAAATTCCTTTTTAGTGCACCTGAGTTTAAATATTGTTATTGCGAAGTTTCGATTGTGTATGAACATTTTGATCAACGATAAAACAGTAAAATATAGTAAGAGTGATTTGGTAATTATTTTTAAATGATAATCGTTAAACATTTTTTAATTATTCCGTATTGAACGTAATTATAATATTAATTAATAACATTAGATTACTTTATTAATACATGATGTGTCTATTAATAATAAAGTTTCCCATTGACATTTTATTAAGTTTTATTGTTCTGATTTCACGTTTTAGGAGTTTAGTAATTACTCGACTATATACTAACGCAGCATAAGGGTAAGATACCACTTCGGACAAAGTGAGAGGTTGTGTACAGGATTTATACGGTGCTCATTATATAAATGCTTGACCAACGGTTATTGTATAATACATACATACATATATATATATATGTATGTATATAGCTTACCATCAAATATTATTCTTCCGTAAGGGGCTGTTTTATGTTTAATAATAATATAACATATTATATATTCAAATTCGATGGCTATGCATTGGATTTTTTATTAACGAGAACCGTATAAATTATATTTGTTAAAGATTAGACAGTGAATTCAAATTAAACCCCGGCGGTAAAATACTGAAATTTATGTGAAAACAGTGTTTACTATCATGATAAAGACCATGATCACTATGGAGAAGTGGATAGAGGACAGGTATTTTTTTTCAAACAGCGTCAAAATATGTACTTGTTTTACAGTGACTGAATGTTTTTTTTTACCTATTTTATTCGGTAGTAAGACAAAGGAGGAATGTAACTCGAACAAAATTATATATTAAAAATGCATCACTAGGTATATACAAAGTCAATAAAATTAAAACACGAGTCACTATTTTATTGACTTTGTATATACCTGTTGATGAAATTTTCATTTGAAACCGATTATAAATTACAAATATAATACTTCAGACTAAGCATTTATTTATTTATTTTTTCTATATATATACAGTAGAACCCGTTTAAGACGCTTTCGCTTAAGACGATTTCCCGGCTAATACGCTCATTTTTACGAGTCCCTTGATTTTGACATCATTTTGTTCCCGCGTAATACGATTTCCCGCTTAAGACGCTATTTTTAACTGGTTCTTTGAAGAGCGTCTTAAACGGATTCTACTGTATATATATAAACTATTTATTTATGTATTCATGTACAACTACTAACCATTTATTAATTTGTATTTTATTTTTTATTATTTTATTGTATAAATATTATTTAAAATAGTTTTTAAGTTAAGTTAAGTTGTTCAGTTTTTTTAATTACATTGATGATTTTAAATTTAGTAAAATAAAATATTGCCATCAAAATTTTATCTTATAAATTATGAAGATCTAAAATCATAAGACACGTCTAATCAACTGTGATTCTTTATAAAATTTGTGAATAGCAACTCTTCTCTCTTCTCTCTGCAAAAATTGAGAGTGAGTTTTATACAAATATTGTTGTACAGTAATTATTCTAAACAATATACTGCATATTGTGCTAACTCTCAGAATATTTTAATGTTTTTAAACGTAATTAATTTAAAATAAAGCAAAATCACGTAAAATCTGTGGTAGGAAATATTGTTTACGAACTCAACCATCCATAAATTTTTTCGAAAATTCTTCTCGAAAAATCTGAAAGTCTTCTAACAACGCAACGGAAATGTGATCATATATATTGATATTATTGATAATAGCATCTTTTACCAACTGTTGTTGATATATCTTCATTACTCGCCAGTGGCGTAATTTGGAATTGGTTTTGGGGTGGGATTGGGATATAAATTTATACTATCATTTTAGTAGGGCTATGCCCCCCACACCCCCTTTAAACATTAAATCTCATATATCTCAATATTATATTAATTTATTATTATAAATTAAATGGTATAATAATGATTGTAAAAAATGTTAATTTTTAATTATTAACTTTTTCTAACTTTGTACTTACAGGTTGTTCTACAGAAATCATTGATCTGATTCTTTGTTTTTCCTAAGAAAATATCCTTGTATTATTAATTTTTAAATTTGTGGATATGGATATGCCATAATAACTACATAGAAATAAGAAATATATAAATGTATGAAGATTTAGATTATTTCAAAAAATAGTTCAACTTTATTACAAGTTTTTTGCTAGGTTGGTCTTGATCTGAATTACATTTTGATAAGCTGTTTTCTTGATTAGTTTATTTAAATTTTTTTGAAAAAAAGAAATAAAAGCATTCGACTGCCTTATAATTTTTAATTTAATAATTGAATATGTAATTTAGTAATATATTAAATTTACATTATCGCACAATAAACACACATCCACAGTTACAGAAAAAAATAATATTATTTTATTACTCGTTTTATTATATATAATATAAATAATAATAGACATTGGTGTTGTACTATTGCTGATCGTTTACAGTTTTATAATATTTCAAAATAGTTAATACCAGTGTTGCCAGTTATAATTTTTTTAAAAAGCTATGAGTACTATCACAAAAGGCCGGAAATCAGCTGAAAAAAAAACGATTAATAACAAACATATTAACGCAAAAATAAAAATATTAATACTATTAAAATTGTTGGCAATTTCCATTTCCTTCTTTAGTAAAGCTATTAATCTTTTTATCATATTTTGCAAGTAAATAATATTATTAGAACATTAAATATAATAAATAAAAATATTAAATAATCATAATTCATAGTTTATTAAATTTTTATGTTCTAAGCAGTCCAACATTAAAACAATAAACAAGGAAATAAAATAATAAGTATTAAAAATAACAAAACAAATAGGTAATACATAAAAAAAATGTTAGGATAGTGAATTAAAGTCTTTTGAATCACGAATCTATAATCGTGAAACGAACTAAGATATACTAGTCCGAGGTGTAAAGTGATAAATATTAACTAGATATGAATATAAATCCGATTCGTAGTTAACAATCACCACAGATAAATATAATTTGTTTTGATAACAACCATAAATATGGTTTATCATATGGAGTGATAACGAAAACGAAGGGAAAAACTCATGATATCAATGTCGTGTAATATTATACTTATATACACAATCAATTAAAATATATTATATATAACTTAAATCAGAATTAAGCTATTTAAAAACAATTAATGGCTAGAAAAAAAGCTAGGAGCAAGATTGTGTATTTTTTCAGTCAGATTGAAATGAAAAAGACCAGATTTAGCCTTAAAAAGGCCAACATGGCATCACTGGTTAATACCTTATACCACTGAATAGAATAATATAATGATACATTGTTTGTCGAAAGCAATTTTCTAGGAAAATAAACCAAGTTTTGCTATAATGCTATAAATAGTCGAAAACAAGACCCAATATATATAGTATAATATAGTTATTATAGTAATATGTCAATCACTATACTCATTTTATTAATATTAATGATTATAATAAGAACTTTTAGATTATATAATAAATAATTGATAAATAACTAACATTAATATTTGTTTTAGAAAAAATTTCAATGTTTCACGTTTTTGTGAAATATTGCATGCTTTAAGCACTAAACAAGAGTGGTAAATTGTAGATTTATCAGTGTTATATTTTAACTCTGAGCTATATAATTTTCTTGTCATATATTATAATTGTTGAACTATCGTAGTTTTATATTAGTAAAATAAAAAAAATCTCGACTATGATAATATCCATGTATTCTTATTTCTTATCTTAAAATCTTTTAAAGATTAGTGCTTACAGAAATTTAATTATAATTATTCTAAAAAAAAGCGTCTGGGGGTGGATATATCCCTATATCCCCCCCCCCCCCAAAAATTACGCCACTGTTACTCGCCGTTAAACATACGTCATATGATTGTTATTGTTCATGTCCATGCGTATTATTATACACACACTACTTAATATTATTCTTTACCATTAAATATACAGTTATTTTTTTTTTTTTAGTTTTTATCAAACATTTTTGATAGGATAAATCACATCGTGGGTAAATTATAATTACCGCCGGCGTCATATTGTATACGGGATAACTGGGATTCACGTATCCAGAGTGACCGGAATTAAATATGGATATCTACATTGTTCAAACATTTATTTCAACATTATTATCATAGGTAGAAATAAGGGTGGGATTGGAGGCTCAGTCCCCTTCTTCTGAAACTAATGATAAATACATAGTGTATTGTACATTTGTAAACTTCAGCCCTCTTTAAATCTACACTATTTGTGCCTATGAATATTACAATTGTTGTAAGATATGTCACATTTATGTCAATGATATATTAATAAAAAAATATTACATACGTTTACAAACATTATCGTTCTAAAGAACGTCATAGGAAATAGCGTAATCTTGGTTATTATACAGAATAGAATAATCAAAATGGACACTAGAAACAAGTTACATGGTAAGATAAGGTCAAAAAAACAAACGGCCACTATTTTGGTGACATGTAAATTGCGCCCGGGTAAGATTCCGGGTAAAATATTCAATTCGTTACAGCCATATAATGAAATATGAATATAAATATATAATATAATATAAATATGAATAATTAAAAAATATATATAATTTTAAAAAAAGCAAAATGAATACAAATATTAAAAATATTAACATATGATGGATACTCGTATTCATCAATAGGAATTTGAGCACTATTATATTCATCAATTGGAATTATACCATTATTATATTTATTAAATAAATTTTCTAAGTTTTCGGGTTTTTTTTTTCGTTTTTCCGTTCTGGAATCTAAATGGTTCATTTATACTATTTAGTTCAATGTATATTTCTATTTGAATTTTTTTTTAACTTTTCTATGAATAGGAAAATATTTGGATGAGTTGTATAAAAGCTAGAATTAAAGTGAGAATGAAAAGACTTGCATGCATTTGCGGTTAAAGTTGGCTCTGCTGATGCTTGAGTCCATACTTTGATGAATACTGACATAGATAAAATATCGGGCGCAGTTTACGTATACCCACTATTTTGATTGAGTTGGTTTTTATTAATTTTAACTAATTATTAGAACTTTTTTATAACAAAAATTATGTTTGATTTACGATAATTTTATTTTTTTTTATCTAAGAAAAAAAATATCCTCGGGGACTATGGCCATTGGACAAACATTATTTACAAATTTTAGTTGAGTGTATTATGTATATGCTGTTGAGTATCTGACGAACATATTTAAATTAATTATATAGATTGGTTAACTTAGGAATTTGATTAGGTTGATTGTAAAGGTTGGATTCGTGTTGAGAATTTCGTATAGGTGAGTTAGAAGAGGGTTTTTTCGTGGTCAGATTGGTATTTGCGACATTCGGTTAATAGATATTTTACAGATAAAGGTATACCACAGGTGGTGCATAAATAGTTTCATCTTGTGATATCAGATACCCGTTGAGTGGCCTATTTTAAGTCCGTTCAGCATTTTATTATGTCTTCTGTTATATTCTTTAAGGGGTTAGGGGCATAAAAATATTGATCTTTTGATTTCATTAAGTTTGGTATGTTGTTTTTGTCACTTTCTTTGCTACTCCTTTTACCATATTTCATAAGAGTGGATTTCGATGGTATTTTTATGACTGTATAGGAGAAGTATAGTATTGAAATAGCTTATGAAGAATTGTGGGCAAGTTTTGCAGATTTGCTATATTCTATTATGTAAGTAATGATTATGCAACACAAAACGTAAAAAGTAATCAAACATAATTTTTGTTATAAAAAAGTTCTAATTACTAGCTAAAATGTATAAACTCAATTAAAATAGTAGCCAATTTTTTTCACACAACTAAAGATAAGGATAATAAAATAAGATATAGGAAAATATTTTAAAATCTGAGTTAATTCTTTAACACTTATATTTCATTTAATACATGGTATTTTTTCTTAATAATTAAACATAAATAAAAGTAAATGGTAAACGTAATTAAGTATTAACATAGAGTAGTTTAAATATCAACAAGTAAAAATAATTTCTTTTAGAGAAATTTGTAAACTGTAATGTTGTTTGGAATGTGTTTCTAATTATGCATTAAAATTAATAAAAACTGGCTCAAATAAAATGGCCATTGATTATTTAATTTCGGCTTATCACCCAAAAGTGTCTACCACGGATTCTGATTAAATTCTTATACTTGTAACTTATAGAATGATAAATTATAATTATATACTAACTAAACTGAAAACAAGAATTGATCATTTATTTTTTCATCTGATTTTATAGAAAAAATATGTTTAATATAAGAAGTAGAAATGTTCGAAATTAATTTGTTATTTCTCACTGCAGGTTTCTTCAATCGCGAGTTATTAAAAAAATGTTAACATTACCTAGTTATTTTAGTATATATTATATGTACCCACTGGAACACGTCGAATTTCTATCACGGTCCACCCCTGGGACCAGCACTACATATAGAAATTATGTTATAATAAACGCTATACATAATGAGTGAGTGTAATCTTGAGGTTAAAATATTATGTACGGTACAGTAACTGCTGTACCATATATAACCATATGCTCATGTAATTATTTTAATAAAACGTGTAATATTTTCTGTTTGATTTCGTCAAAAGGTTAAGGTTGCGATCAGTGCTACATCTAGTTATACGAGCTTAAGTTATTTGGATACTTACTCATTTATTAATATTCAACAACCTCATTCGATCTTGTTAGATTATAGGAATTTGGACTTAAGTAAAACCCAAGAATTGGTGTTTTTGGCACTCAATTTTATAAATATTATCATATCGTACGTAGGTAGTTTTTGTTATAATTATATACGTTTTATATATACACGAATATTATGCTATAATATAGGCATTTTATTTTTCTGTTTTTTTTGTACTAAGGGTTAAAACCTCAACAGCTGGGCCAGTGAATTAAAATAGTATTTTTGTTTTTGAATAAAATATTGAAAAAGTTTCCGTTTAAAGTTAGGTTAAGTTGTTCAGGAAATTTGCCTGAATATTGGATCCCAGTTTTTACGATTTTTTTTATATTTATTTATTATCTCTTTAGTCCATTATCTATGATTATTCATAATTGTTGATAGTTAAAATCCTATTAAACGTTTATTTTTTTTGCACCAATTTATAACGACATATTTAATTTAATTTTAACGAATAATTTATTTAAAACGACCTAGCTATTATTTCTAATTCTATTTTTTCGGCAGATTGATAAGTTATAGATTTGGCACAACAAGAACGAGTTGAACATATTTAATTAATCCTAATATCGTTTAAATCTTATGAGGTGCATAATTTGTATATTTGAGAAAAAAGAACAATTCTGTATTTTTGTGTTAGTAATACGGAATAGACACAAAGTGTCATACACTCAGTGGTATAATTGTGATTGATTCATGGGGGGGGGGGGGGGAAGTAGGCTTGATATGCAAAAAATAAAAAGATAAATAGTTATATCGAGTATAAAACTGTATTTAAACAATGTAATATTTAAATTTAAAATTGAATTCAAATTAAACTTATATTGAAAAAATCGGTCCGCCACTGCATACACTTAAAAATATTTACCATAGTTTTAATATAATAAAACACACGTACACTAGATTTCGATTCATACCTGTTTTATGTAATTTTCTAAAATAAAGTGTTATTAACAATAATTTGATAATATTTCTATCGTATCGTGAAAGGAAAGAAAAAAAAAATACATGAAATATAATAATTATCATATAAGAGTATAAAATTATGTAAATTTAGGCTCTTTTCAGTTTTCGAAGAACAAGTCAAATTAAATGATCAGATAGGAGACAAATGAGATCAACTTTACATGAAACGCATAATATTTTTTGGTTACGGCAAAAAATTTGCACAAAAAATCGAAGAAATTATTTTTACTCTAATAATTATAAAAGTTAAAAAAATAAAGAATAAGAAAGTTTTGAAAAATTAGTGTTTCGTTGCAGAAAATTAATAAAAGTATCTTATATAAATTTTATTTTTATTATGTTAAGAGATTTCATTATCTGAGCCTATTACAACTTGCAAATTTTACTTTTAAGTTTTAGTTAAATGTTAAGTATAGGTGCATCAAATTATTTAATATTCGAATGGTCAATGGTTCGAGTATAAGTGACCGGAGTATTGGTATAACCAATGTCAGCCAGTGAACGATTAACCATTCTACCATGACAAGCCCCCTTAATATTGTCTTAAAAGCGAATAATCCAATGGTTAAATATGACGTTTCTAGAGTAAAGTTTAACATATGAGGTCATATAATACTTTAAACACTCTTGATCAATTTTTTTCTATTAAAGGCATCCTACCTAATAGCAGAGCTGAAAGTGGAGGAGGATCGTAAGGGAACACAGTTTATAAAGTTTATTAAGCGTCCAAAAAGGATATTTTCCGAAAAGGTTACTGAAACGCTCAACTGCTAGTTAAAAATAATTATACACAATAAAACAGTTGAAAAATTGGTTTTTAAATTTAGTTGATGTCACTAGGAGTTAAAAAGTGTTCTCTAAACAAAACTAACTAATATTAAATATAAATTATAAATTACTTAGTTTTATTTACTTATAAGTAGGTTTTTTAAATGTTGTTAAAATATATATAAAATCTGTTATTTAAAACAATAAGGAAATGATTTACAAGTTTATACATTTTTGTTGCACATTAATAGTTTGTGGAGGAAATTGTTCACTAAAAACTTCTCATAATATATATACCTATTTATAATCAATTACCTAGTAGTTGTAAGGGACTATATGGAACGCTGAGAATGTATACGGATAAAAGTTCCCGCTGCCCTTTTTTGCCACATTAAACCCTGCTTAGAAGCTTAATTTTTATCGTTTAAATGTTAACACTTTATATATATTATCAAAATTAATCCGTATTTATTGACATATAATTCAACTTAACGATTGATACAAGTATGGCCGTTTTTCTCTTTATTCAAAAACAACGATAAGTATATACATAGAAATAAATATGTTTTATTTTATTTTATGGGGATTACAATAAAATGTTCGTGATTTCAGTTCTGTACATAAAGTAATTCATTAAGTATATTCATTCCTAATTTATGTGAAGTTAGAACTTAAATTCGTTATTTTTTTTTATTTTCCGATGTTATCACCATGGTGATACCTAGTGTATTTTATTTTTTATACAAAGGAACGTAATAGTACGTCTGGAGCAGTGAATGGTGTAAATGTTTTGGACGTAATAGTACGTCTGGAGCAGTGAAAAGGTTGAATTATGCATTTTTTCAAATGCTTGATTCTTGACAAACGCGTATTATGAGATTATTATATTTAAGAATGAATAACCATATTATCTAATATATATTCGTATACAGGTTACTCGTATTCTGGTTTGTGTTGATTTTAGGCTTATTATTTTATTATTTATTTTTAATATTTTCATTCGATTCAGTCTCAATCTTTTGAATAAAACAATTAAAAATAGTCCGATCCGGTATAGTTTTATTTTATAAAAAAATAATTGTTTATGAAACAACAGACCACTCAGAGTTCTATAAAAACTGTAAATTTCGACCGTTCGAATGTGGAGACTAAAAAATATTTTACTCGTTTGACGCCCGCGGACTGCTCATAATGTAGTCGACGGTGACCGATTGAATTGCGTGAGGGAGTCGAAGACCAACGACTTTACGATAAAGGTCGAACGTCGTGCACCGGCGATTATTATAAACGAATCGAACCGTTAAGAGTTGCTTGTTTGTTGGACCGAGAAGAATATCGAGTTTACGTGGGTTGCGGCGTGGTAGGATGAAGAGGGTAACAATGGAGCTTTACTGCTCCCCGAGGGCTATATATACATATATACATATAGATGTGTGCGCGTGTGTGTTTCCCACAACCGTTTCCGGATCCTTTGCGGATAATGAGCCAATTATATCATTGCCGGTAAGAAACACAATCATATACTAATATAAACAATGCTCACTTTCCTACACTCTGCTGTCTCACTCATTTTCTCTTCCCCTAACTTTTGTTTTCCATTTCACTCCCACCACTATTTCATTCAGTCTGTACCTTCTCCTCTCTTTGTCTCGTGCACATGGAATATATATAACCGGCTGCAATGGAAGGGTGCGCTATGCTGGGTACTGGTATGTGGTGAGGGGAGGGACTAAAGCTCAGCACTCCTTTCAACGGTCAATCATTCACTACTATACTACCATCACCGTACGCGTACGTCGGTGCTTATCCGCCTGGAAAACAAACTTTCTGACCGATTCCACTTTTTTTTTTCACTATGTAAATGTTTATACATGGTTGCTTCAATTCTGATACTTATTGAAAAACGAACGTGATATAACTATCGCTACGTATAAAGTATACGTACAATATGTCAGTAATTCCAAGAAAAACTTAACGTAGTTATTCTGTTTCGTACGAACCTATACATTTCACGAAGTGACTAGACATTATATCATACCAGTCAAAGTTATAAATGTGAGTACCGTTTTGATTACTCTGCGCTGCCGACAACTATATACACGTACATCTAGTTGTCTAGACATTATATTTTAGTTGTAACTAATGTGTTTTACCGCGATCAGTTTACCGCATAACAATCACTTTGAATTTCAAACATAATAATAAGATATTTTTATCGTTATTGTGATACGATAATACATTGTTTGCACTAACGACCGACGACTTAACCCGTCAATGTAGGTGCGCACATAAGGTGAATGGCAACGAGTGTTTTATGTATCACAACGTCAATAAATTACAACTCAAAGTGAATTTACGGCAGAAACGAACATACTCGTAATTCCATAGCGTCGAGGCGACGAAAACAAATAATAATAATAATAATAATAATAATAATAATATTATTAATATAATAACAAAATGTTGTATATATAACAGACACGCGCGCGGTGGTGTTGTGCGTTTGCCGTCCAGTCGTCGCGCGGTAACAGAAGAAACGTGACTCGAATTTGGCGTGTATAGAGAGTATGTTTGGGGGAGGGGAAGGAGAACTGTTGACACGCGACAATATTATTATTATTATTATTTCAAATAGAACTCAGTTCATTTGTGTGTGTGAACTTGCCACTCGAGGAAAAAGCGCGTGTCGATGGTGTTTTAGTTATTTTTTTACTTGTATCGTCGCCCGATACTACCCGAGTCCGGTATCCGGGTATAATATACAGCAGCTATTGACGCGGCCACCATACGTCGTCGACGTCGCGTTCTCGCCAAATAAATACAACGTAATATCGAACAGAAGAAATAGTGTAGTCGCTGCACGAGTATATATATATATCACGAGCACATGCGACAGACGGAAAAAGCGAAAATCGGACGGGGTTCCAGCAATGTTCTATGGTGTGAAAGCGGGGGCGAATAATAAACGGTCGCGCACACGTTTGCTGGCATTTTTAGCGCTTGACGGTCAATGGTTATATATAAGTAGTACGGTTTGTGTTTGTAAATAATATATATATATATATATGTATATAACAAGAGAATGCGCGAAATGGCAAATAGTCGGGTAGACCATTATGCGGTACGGAGAAGGGGGGCATGGCTGAGTAAAGAAAGATAGAAAAAGAAAAACAGATAAAACGATGAAGAGGGGTTGACGACGATGACGGAAAAAAAGGCCAAGTCTCCGGGGACGTATAAAAAGAGCGCGGGACCGCCAACGCCGGTCGTCTTGAGGCTCCTGGGGCTGTTATCCATCAATTAGCCGTTGTCCCTACAGAGTGCTATGTATGAGGGGGGGGGGGTCGGAGGGAGGCGCACGCGCTCGGTGATGGTGGAGGTTGCCAAATATCTGCCGCGGTGGTCCTCCGTGGAAACCACCTTCTCGTGCAGACATCGGGCCAAATCGCTGATAATAATAACGTCCGCGATTACGGCGACGACAATCGGATGTAATAAATGTTATTTTCTCACGTGTGTGTGTGTGCTTTAATCGTACTTGTCTTCAGCTCTCACGCAATAATATTAGTGACGATTGGGATGGGAAAGGATTCCAGTATACGATGGGATTTGAAGAGCTTTCAATGTTCCATCCGGTTCGATTCCGGTAAATCCCGTCTAAGAGCGAGCTGCTGATCCGTGGTGGCAATATCACTATATTGCCATTAAAAAATTTAAAAAAAACGTGTTCTATATTTATATCGGGTCCAGATTATTTTATTGATGTCTCTACAGTGCGCTTACATTTTGAATTCTATTTATCATATTTTTGATACCATTCGCTTACCAAATGTGTGAATTTTCGTGTTAGGGATAACCAAACATTAAAGCGTCATAAACAAAAAACATAACGAGTGCGGGTAAATAACGTAATATTATTGAATTTATGATTATTGTGAATTTATTAAAGTCTAGTGGACAACACTCACGAGGAGATCATGAATTCGGTACGACCTTTATGTGAATCATACTCCCCGCTAGTGTTACTCCTAAAGTTATTCTGTCCGTGACACTATTAGCAATAGTTACTGATTTTCCGCTGATACTAATATAATTGTGATTTTATTGTATTATTGAATAGTACTTTGATGTGTTTTATCATTATTATGATAACGTTAATTTGAACCGTTGTACTATTGGATATGATCAAGTGACGAACAATTATTATTAATTGTTACTCAACACTCTTTGCTTGACTACGAGTACTTCAGTATCGTATCGTATCGGCTGTTTAGATGGTCTTTGTGTGATTTTACTCATTTTTTCCCCTTGTGTAGGTTGAGTCGGTTGGTCGTTGGATTATAGGGTAGAATTTTTTTTGGTTTGTATGTTTTTCGTTTTCCAAGTTGATCGACTGTTGTATAATTTACGTTAACCTATCTTAGCGGACAAACAGATCTAATGTAATTAGAGGTTTATAAGGGAGTATAGTGCTTTGTCCGTTCGCTTAACGTGTCGGCAATATATGTTCCGAATCAATGATGAACATGATGGTCCAAAGAAAATAATATTCGATTCGGTCGGTTTAATTGTAAACAACAATATAACTCTAAACGATCCCTTAATACCGTAAAATTTCGAAAATATATTGGTTTTTAGTTTTATTTTTTATTTATTTTCATACAGGTATACAACATGTATATTATATTACGTAGACACTTAAATAAATTTAGAACGTTTTATTGAGTACTTATTTCGCTTTACTTTAGAATGATTATTGTTAAAATTAAAGTTATGTTTTAAAAACTTAAACATTTTATACGTTTACCAAACGATTCTTGATTTTTTGTGTTATAATAATATTATAGTTCACGTGTCATATAGAATAACTATTTATAATATTGTACTACATAGGACTTAAAAATAATTAAGTTTTATATTGATAATATACTGTAAATTTTATACTTATCGATATTAATCTTTGGATTTATATGATCTAAATGGTCAAAATTGTTTAATTATGTATATTAAGTATGTGGTTAATAGTTATACGCTATAATTTTATATTATATTTTGAGTAAAAATAATATTAGAATTTTTATTTTAGCAGAAATATAATTAAAATGCCATAAAAAATCTGGGTTCTGATGTAGCATTTTATTTTTTGACCGTTGACATAAATGTTTTAATCATTTATTGTTTTTCATTAAAACATATGAAGTTTTCAATTTATTTGGGAAATAATTTTCAATTTCATTTAATTATTCTATATAGACTTGAATGAACTGAAAATATTGTTTTACCGTACGTATGTAGTTTAAAAATATAATTTCAATAATGGTAAGTCCTTTAGCCGTTAAACGTTATTATACTAATTTAAATTGCAGTTTTAACTGCAGTTTACCGTTAAACTGATTGAAAAATTGTTTTTCGTAAATTTATGAAGTGCTCAAAAACCTCAAAGCTTAAATATTGTATTGTCATTCGTTAATCGTTAACATTTACATTAAACTTTATCTTGAGTGTATAATTTATTTATATGAATAAAAAAAAATAATAATATGATAATATAATATATTATATACTCGTATATATATAATTTTAATTTTATTAATTATTAATTTTTTTTTTTTAGTTATTTTTACTCACGAGACTTAGACCATTGTTAAATTATGTGCTTGACTATTTTTTAACTTTTAAATATAATTTCGATATAATTATAATAGACCAAATATTTATATTTTATGATAGAGTGTAAATTATTTTTATAGTAAAAATATGTTCATATTAAGATTGTATATTGTTGACCTAACCGATAACAGTAGGTTTTAAGACATCATTTTAGTTGTTGATAATAGAATATTTTACCAAAACTATAACTTTGTTATTTTTTATTTGACTTAAAATGTAACTAAAGTCTACGAAAATATTATAACTTCTTATAGTTGTTTCTTTTGTCACTATTTTAAAATAAAAAATTGACGTGTGAAATGAACTAAAATTATATCACTATAATGCTATAATATATTTATATTTAATTTTAATTTTTAAGGTGTCTGTGATAAAAATTGATTTTATATCCCATAGTTATAGGTAATTGTTTTATTATACTTTAGTTTTTATCTTTTACGTTTGGAATATTATCAAAATTTCCAAAAATTAGATTTATGTATTGCAAAAATTGAAAAAATGTAATAATAATAGTAACAGTAATAATAACGGTGCGTGGTTTTAATTGAGTCGGTGAAAAATGCGTCGTGGTTTAGTATTAAAAAACATAAATAATCCGGCGTTTTAACCTTCCCATCTCCTCCACACTCATCCCATCGTGTAGTAACCTTTCATTTTTACCCCGGAAAATTTTTCAACCCTCTTCTTCCCTCAAATAATTCATATCGCAATAACTCAAAGGTACCACACCGCGCTGCCACAGGTGAAAACAATAAATCCCCGGAAAGTCCTAATTACCGCTTTAAGTAGTTCACGTACTCGATTCGTGAAAAACGCGTTCACGTGATATAAACCCACTTGGGAGTCTTTAGTACAAAAGTGTCTAGTCGAATGTACAGAACGACGTCATATAGAACGGTATGATATAATAATAATAATGTAAACTTAGCACTACTCACATGCATGGAGTGCATGAAAAAAGACGAACGGAGAAAGTAAGAACCCTTCAAATGTATTTATGTACATTTATTTCGAATGAAAAATCGTAATATTGCTAGAAGTTTAAAATGTTATCTTATTGCTATATTCATGTACGTTAATTTATTAGAACTTAATGGAAAATAAGAATTAACTTTTTATATTGGTACACAAAAATTGAATGAAAAAGGTCTCTGCAAATTAAGACTAATTCCGACGAGCTTATGAATATTAAAATTATATTACATGGAAGTTTTATTTAATTTAAAAAATATCCATGTTCTATGAAATTTTTTTTTTTTATATTTTTATCAATAATCGAGTTTTTTTTTTTACAATTGCGGAAAAATGTATGTTTGCGTTTTCCGCGGCGATTAAACATGTATACATCTTCTTCTTCTTCGTCTTTCTCCCAACTATTTGCGGATGACCATCCTTGTTCTAAACCTCCACTTGTTTCGTTTTTCTACATCCACTACGCATACACCAACGGCCCTCATATCATTCTCAATCCTATCCAACCATCTCTTTTTAGGTCTTTCTTTTCCTCTTTTTTTTTTATATATTGTATATGTATTATTTCCATCGAATATCAATATACATATTGCTGTATATTCTGTCCAGGAAAATCTTCATTTTGAGTTTACTACGAAATGAGGAAAAACCGAAGATGCAACGTCCGTTCTGGTTTTAAATGAAACTGTTATTAGAATGAGAAGTTTGAATGGCAGTGTTTAATCATTGTAGAATGGTTAACGCATACTAAATGAGAAAAACGAAAATGTCATGTTCTAGAAAAATACGAAACTATTTTGGTTTTTTTTTTTTTTTTTGAGTTTCCATTTAACTATGTAGACAGAGTTGGCCTGTCCATGGTCATGAATGCTCCGAAGCTAACCCAGTAGAATTTGTGATGAGGGGGTCCCATTTCTGATAATGTATATATTAACATAAAAATCATTGTAATTGATTTATTTTATGATGCATTTTATATAGACTTTAGTCAACTAAAAAAAAAAAAAAAATATGCTACGATGAAAAAAATCAATTGTACAATTTGTAAATCATTAAAAAAAAAATTAAGTTGTATATTATAAGGTTTTGTTTATATTAATTTGATTTATAACAATTTAGTATTATAATTAATAACGATAATTACAAAGTTAACTTAATCGATTGTTTGTCTAAAATAAGTCATTATTAAATTTTTTTAATATTTTTCATTATTTATGAGGACTATTTTATCATTTTATGAAATATTTGGTGGCTCTTCTGAAAAAAGGTATCCGCAACCCTTTAAGTATCAGGCCGACACTGTGTATAGATTAATACAAAACTGCGTAAATCCTAAGATTGAACCAAAGAAATCTCGAAAACACATGTTTTCGTGTGTATATATGACTGGCGATTGATTATTAAGGTATATACTCCATCATAATGGTATAATACAGAGATGCCTATCTACGATCCGTAATGTATGCAAAATGCGATCCGCACACTAATATAATATTTAAATAATATTAAACATATGACTGAAAATGATTGTAGAAGAACATGCACATATAGTATATATAAAACAACCCAGACGTAATTTTGTTATTTCAGTATACAATATATTAAAATAATATTTATGTTTACAATTTACGGGATAACGGTTTATGATGAAAAGTATAGAGCTTATAAACAGTATTTATATTTTATATTATTTATTTAGGCTTTTTGATATTATCTTATCTCGTTTTCTATTCGTATTTTAATAAAATGTCTATGATTTGGTAACAACTTTAAATTTGGTTCTTCTGAAAATTTGATTATTTTAATTTCATATTTTCATTAACTTTAAATCGTCAGAAAAGGATATAAGGTATAATATTTTTTTTAAAAAAATTATGATATCTAATAATACAATATTTTTCTGAGAACGAAAAGAAATACATTTGAAAAACTATAAGGTTAATGAATACCAAAAGTTAAAATGTCAACATTTTTCAAAAGAATAAAATTTTTAAAAATTGCTATCTTCAACATTTTTGAAACTTATAGAATACATATAAAGTAATTTTTTAATATTTCTCACTAAAACATAAAAATGTAATTAAAACATAAAAATTAGTAGTCCTTATGGCGGGAGTTGTAGAAAAAAAATTTGATTATCTTTATTATCTTAGGAGATATCACAATTAGTATACTTTTATGGGCCAACCTGTGTATAACACAGTTCACGCAAACACACACACACATAAGGTAATGCATACAAACGTGTATTATTATAACGTTGTGCTATGAAACTTAGTTCATGTTTTAATATAATGTTCGAGGTACATATATTATTTTTTCCAAATGTAAAATCGATACGGCGTTTAGGCCACGTGTAGAAGTGGCTTATTAGAATATTAATAATACCAATAATATAATGATATAGTATATCATGTCGAACGCATTGTTTTGTTTACCTTGGATCAATGGGCATAGAAAAATCGTTTTCGATGAAGGGACAGCTGTTCCGCAACGTCGGATTTAGGGACGACGAACGACGACTGCGACAAGGGTCGCATAATGCAGTGAGTGTATGACGTATATTAGAGGGTCTGTTTCTCTTAATGATATATTTTCACAAAAGGCCAAATATCATTTGATATTATAATTGAACATGAGACAGGCACCCACGTTCGAATGAATCCTGTCTATGGAATTTATAATTTATGAATGTTTAATAGAATTGAATGAAACTTCAAACCGTTTTTCTAAAAACTGATATCACACTCTTGCGGGATATTATGGTTCACCTGTCGCCGTAATTGACCGATTACGATGATGTAATATTTTGTGCGTACCATGTACCACTATAAAACGCTTACATTTTGATCGGAATGTGCTGGTGTCGTGGTCCACGTGTTTAGTAATTTAGCGTTAAGTAATGTCAAATACGTTTCGTTCGCGGCATTTAACGAAGTGGAAAATCTCAATTTTACGGTCAGACGACGGAGATAAAAATGTTAGCGTTCAACACACACTTATAGCGTTATGTTAGTACGAGTATTAGTATATTATACGCTCTTTACCTTTTGTATCGTTTTGTTTTTTAAACATAGATTAAAAATCACGGTAAACGAGTAGGCATATCGTTTTTAAAACACTTTTTTCCAGTAACATTTTTTCATTTTGTAACCAGCGAAATCAACTAGCGTTACTGTAACTAGCGTATTGGACTGGTTATGTCTTGATATACCAAATAACTATGAAATTATGATAATAATACGTTCTAGATATACTTTAATGTATTATCCATATAACTATAATAATTACAATGTAAGCAGATAACCATTACATTTCAATGTAAATTTAACTATATTATCATATCTTCGCCTCAGTTCAAGATAGCAATACCTCAAAAATATTCAGAATTGAGTTATCTACGTGATATTATTTGCAAAATTACGACGATTTCGGTTCTATAACGCAATAACTTTTATTTGCATTATTCACCTCTAGAAGTCGTTTATTTCATTCTAGAACCAGTAGTTTCATAATTCGAGTTATTGCAATCTTGAACTGAGGCGTCGATATGTCATCAGTTTTCCTAATCGTGCCAGGTTTTTATATTTACTCGTTGATTTTAGTTTTATTTCACCTGTACTTACATTTTATTGATACGAAATACTTACGTATAATGTACATAATGTTTTTTATCAACAATTACCATCAATAACCTAATATTAGATTTAAGGTTACCCTTGTATCATACTTTCAGACGTAAGTTGAACATATTCTAACCATTTTGTGCTGTCTTGCAAGCTTGCTGGAAGGCATATTCCATTAATTTCCAGTTTATTTCGATTGATAAATTAAGAAAATCTAGTAACAACTACGAAGAAGACTATTTGTTTATTTAATAGGAAACTTACATGTCTTACGTAAAATTATTGTTAAACGAACGGTTGTCGCTCCTTAGAGGATTCCTGAAATCAACCTAAAAATCGTTATTGTAAAATTGATTTAAATTTCGCTTTACCCAGAATCCAAATTAGGCTTCTTGAAGGTAGTGCTCCTCTTTAATATTATGTATTTAGGGTTAATATACGTTTATATGGTATACTACCACAATAACTTTACAAATCGTGTATTTTTGACAATGGCGTTATATCGTGATTTGTTATACGAACGGCGATTAACTCCCTTTATACTTGATCCATTCATGTTCTTGGCACCACCCTGACCACTCTTAATGTACACGTAGATCAAGAGATGAATAAAGCGCATTCGTGATGGCGACGACGGTGCAACGTAGAAATTAATGTCTGCTATAAATCGACACGTGCGCGTTTATTGGATTAGTGTGGTAAATATAAACACTTAAATAAACGGAATGACCTATCGAGTCATCGACTGACCAGCGTTAAAATCCAAAACCATAATTTCATGTCGAATATCGATAGTATAATTAGCAGATCAGATGGTATTTGTTAAAATATGAATATAACATTGTATAACATAGTACTTTTAGAATATATTCTATCCTTTATTTTGTCGTGTCATTTGAGTAGTATTAATTTATTTCCGATTAATAACATTTCTAATACTGTTGTTCATTTATTTTTTAATTACATTTCATGTACAAATTTGGTAAGAAAAAAAACTGATTTGAAGCAGGTTTTCATAAACATTTTGTGTGTTTTGCCGTGATGAAATTAAAAACTTTTGATTGTTATTATTTGATCAATGAACAAATAATTTTAAATAATTTTAATAGGCTTGTTTTGTTATTAAACTAACATTAGATTTTGGGTTGAGGTACATTGAACAATTCATATAATAGTTTCAATTTAAACATGGACTTTATAAGTTCTTAGAAACAAGCTCAATATTTTCAAATAATCAATTTGATTTCAGGAGAAACAAAGGTACCGATAAAGTTCTAATTTCACTTATATTTTACCATAAAAGTTAATCTTAAATGTCAATACCATATTTTTAATATAACTGGAAAATCATATTATTATTGAATAAACTTAAAATAATAACCTAATTTCACCCACTACCATGAGAATGATTTTCGTAGCTGTGACTCAGTCTATATATTCATATGGTATTAGGAGTTGGGGCAGTGCTAACAATAAACGAATATATCTTAATTTACTTGAAAACACTATAAATAATTTTATTAAAAAATAATTTTTAATAAAACTAAAGGATGAACGCTGTATTGTTATACGGAGAATGTATTTTATTAAATTTAACCCAATTATATAAATTAAATAAATTATCAAATACGTTTTTTCTTAATATTCAAAAATTTAAATTTAATGATGACTATTGTAAAAGAGCGAAACAAATTAATATATATATATTTAATTTCTAAGTGTAAAACGAAATTTTTAATAGTAAATTACAAATTTGACGTTTTAATAAAGGTATTAAAAAACTCGTTATCTAATAAGTGACAGCAATCTGGTTTACAAATATAATATTTGTAAAATATACGCGTCCAAAAATTTAGTATTATAATTTTTATTGTAGTACATATTGGCAACCATGGCACTCATTTTCGTACGCTATCGAAATGTTCTTAATGGTCAGGTAGAGAAATCTTATGCAACGTATATCACCATAAATATTTGTATTGATGTATGTTTGAAATTCAAATTTTTAAATTAAAAAAGGAAAATAATAAAAAAAAAAATGTAATTATTAATTTTGATTTTCGTAGAAACCTTAAAATTACAGAAAAAAACGTGATTACTTTTATAACTATCTACAAAAACTAACGATATAAGATGGTATGCATTACAGCAAATAATGAATATTATATTATAAAAATACACCTGTTCAGTATAATTGTATAGGGTTAGTAAAAGTAAAAGTAGCTTTATTTTAAAAACAAATTACAATGAATAATCCGATAAAAGTTTAGTTATAAAACGTAAAGCGTATCTCAATAAATAAACGATCGATTTTTTCAAACGACAAAGTGGAATAATTTTTAGATTGAATGCACACAACAACTGTGAGTATAAATATGTAATAATTGCGATAGTAGTAATACTGTAGCGGTAAGAAGAAAAAGTGTACAGTATAATATACATAAAAGGTATCATCCACTTAAATTATTTTAAATACTGCGCGTTATTTACGTTGCTATTGTAAATCCGCTGCACCGATTATTTACGAGACAATATTGAATAGAAATAACTATATAGAGACGATGCATACTTCGGAAGGATTAATTGAACATTGAAAACGAGTTAAGATATGGCTTATAGTGATGGGAATTGATCTGTGTTGCGTGCTTAGGATTTTTCACGCAAACAGTCACACAGCACCGATACGGGAATTCCAACATGTTATACTTCCAAAGGAAAAGTTTATAATCAAAAACTCCCACGTGGGTATGTTTATAACAGAGATTCGCATGAGTTCCTGTCATGTACATATATTATATTAAAATCCAAATTAAAAACGTACGTGCGCACGCTATTGCGTTATAAGGATGTGTAAAAACACAAGCATATAAACTCGTATTCATAAATGGTAATAAATGAATGTATAAATAAATAAAAATATATGGTTATAAATAGTTCATAATTAACGATATGTTATTAGTACGAACTATAGTATAAAATGTTGACTTGGATTCTATATGATAATGATAAAAATAACAGCGTAAGCTATAAATTGTTTTCCTTAACGAGAATTTTAGACTTCACATGTTATTTGTATTTTTTTTTTTTTTCATAGTTTTAGAATTTTTTAGTACTATTTATTCATAAATACTTAAAATTATATGCATTAAATTTAATTAAATATTCTGTTTTTCATAAATCTCATTAGGTATTCAAATTAAAATTGCCGAAAAAAGTATTGTACCTAGAATAGTAAAATCCTCATACATAATTTTTTTTTTTATAAATGTATTAATTCCTAATTATTTGTATAATATTCGTTAAGTTGTTCATATATTTAGAGCATATTGTATTGCTTATTTTAATATTTTTTAGATCATAGAATAGCGCAAATCGTAGTACTTTTCATTGCTATAAAATCCGAGTACTAATAATATACGTACAAAAAAAAACTTCAAATACCACTCATTCATTTATCAGCGTACGGTGAAAAGTACCATACTGATTAATTTAATACTTGGTAATACCTTTACTATTACTATGCTTAAGTGCAAGGGATTTTTAAAAAATCGCATTTTTAAGAATGGAAATCGTTTTGAGCTCTGGGCTAGATTTATATAACTGTTCACATTTTGACCGGGTACCTAGAAAATATTTTATTTTGTTTAATACATTGATGTTAATAATTACAAATCTAGGAATGATACGTTTAACATTAAATAAATAAATAAAAATAAATGTCCTGACCCACAACTGTTTTTTTTTTACATCGAATTAATAATTACTCTAATGTAAAAATAGTAAAATGTGTCCTGGATGAGGTAGAGTCATTCACCTGGTAAGGAATTAAATGTAGAATCATGTATCC
Organism: Sipha flava; assembly: GCF_003268045.1. Taxonomy (NCBI): domain Eukaryota; kingdom Metazoa; phylum Arthropoda; class Insecta; order Hemiptera; family Aphididae; genus Sipha; species Sipha flava. Next base: position 701,850 of record NW_020272895.1, read on the forward strand.
ATGTATTCATAGTTATGTGCAGCTAGTAATATTATTGATAACACTTGCATTATTATTATTAGCCCGACCACCCACTGTTTAGAGTAAATACTTTATGCAACGTTGTGCACCGGTACGCTTTTAGTTATGATAATAAGTAGTAACGATTTCGACACTAGTAAGGAAACGTGTGTTGGAGAGAGGGGATGGATATGGGGATGATAGGATGTATTAGGCGTGAGTTATGTTTTCGGTTAGTTACAGTTTGCCGGTGACGGATTAATGATGCGACGCGCATGCTCAAGAATTGCAAGCGGATTGCGTGCTCCGTGAATATATAACCACCGTTGTGCAGCAATGTTTTTGTTATTTGTCCATGCCACCATCGAAGGGATAATAATAATAATTATTGTGGATACCGTCGATAATTACTGAAAATATATCCCTATAGCTGCCTTTGAACCTTTGCGATACCTGTCGAAATGGGTTTTCTTCCGAGAAAAGCACACACATACGCAGGCGTGCACTTGTCTATATAAGTGTAAGTTTACACAAACACACACGGAGTAAAGTTTCTCCTATCGGTAAACGTTCATTCAAGTAACATTTTTAATTTCGTTAATAAAATAAATTAAAATATTTTAATAAAAACAATTAAGTAAAAATATTTTTTACGTTATGAGTAATATAATCAAGTAAAACAATACGGACTTTTCGGAAAAAACATTTAACAATGCATTAGAATAAATATATTTTTTTTCAAAAGTGAATTTTACTGTAAAGAAAGAAAAAAAAATGTATCAAAATTAATAATTAATATTTATACGAAAACCATTTTGAGTACACCGAAAAGAGAAACGAACGTAATGACATCATTGCCTCAGTTAAAAAACACTCGTAGACGTTTAACGTGAAACGCCACCAAGTCTCGGTCGCTATGTAGACGAACCGACATATGTGCGTGGACCGATTATACCAACTGCGCGTTTGTACATTTCCACGTACATTACACCCTTTTAGCGCACCCGGTCGACATTTCCATCAGAAATATAATTATAATATGCTTATACTCCATCCGCGACTGGTTTTACGAATCTGACGGTGAACACGTATTATTATACAGTTATTCCCTGTGGGCCGATCAGCGCTCGTCACGGTGTTAATGCGTCATTATGTGTTAGGGTCTTATAATAAACGAGAAATGAGAAGGTTTTGGGTGGAGCGGCCCATCTGGAAAATCTAATTGACCCGACAATATTTTGAATACATACGTACCGTACCGGTCCATGTTCGGTGTCCTACACCAGTTTGTGTCATATGTAGTCGAGCACGAATGTTCAAACACATGCATCATTGTTTTATACAGAAGCCCAGTGGTGTATTTTTAATTATTTTGTTTACGTGTATGTGTGTGTGTGGGGGGAGGGGGGTAATTTTGTTCTAAAAAATAAGTGACTTTATAATATTATAAAAAATGCATGCCAAGTATGAATTAATAATTATATTATTATATAAACGAACGAAGAGTTATTTATAGGGAACGGATTTATATGTAATAAAAATACATAAATATGTACATATGTATGTAAGTATAATTTATAAAATATGTACTAAAACCATCCAAATATGTAGGAAAAAAATTTAAAAAAAAAAAAAAATATAATTATTAAATTATCAAAATGATTTGTTGCATTGAATTATTACAATATATTTTAAATTATCAAATATTAAATGTCGCCTATTAGATCTGAAAATATTTTTAAAACGGCTAAATGATCGTTCCACATCAACCTACATCGGTTGATTTAAGCATATTTGAAGGGCATATTATTAGAAGGCGATAATTCCAAATTTTTAGAAGGATGTCTGCCACTAATTATGTCATTAATTGATTTAAAATCAATATGACCTGAAATTTTTTTCTGTAAAAACATGAATTTTCTTTTTTACTACTTCTCCTATTGGTCCGTTTACGAGTTTTCATTTTGCAATCGTTGATTCGACAATTTGCATACTTTCATTCAAGGACATATTTTTGTTTTTAATTTTATAATTGTATGTGCAATAAAACTAAAATTCACTGAGATGAAAATTAAATTTGTTTTCAATGTTTCATTTTGCATAATATTTTGAGCTTTTCTAATAGCGATAAAAGTTCTGGATCTAAATTTGAAATAATTTTTTATATTTTTGTATGAAGAAGACGTATGAATGATGAAATAATAAAATATGTTTAAAAATATTTACAAATTAGTGAAATATGTAAAAATATATAATTATACCAAAATATGTAAAAATATGTAAAATAAAAGTAGCATCATATTAATAGGAATGATTTAAATTATGAACATTTCTTATCAAATTTTAAATATCTTGTTTTAATAAAAATATGTATTTACATATAAATCCGTTCCCTAGTTATTTATAATAAAGAAGGTGAAAGTCTAAAATTTAATTTCCCAATTCATCAATAATTTCTTAAGTTGTCATTAAGTAATTTTAATTGGTAACATCGTTAAACTGTAAATTTTTTTTTCTGGGAGGACTCCCTCAACGGAAAATACACTACTCTAGAAGCCAATATTAAAATATATATGGGTTTACGGCATTCAAGTTTAGGATTATACTTAAAGCTTTCTCAAGTATAAACCATCCAAGCCTTTTAATCAATTTCCCTACAGCACATGTATTTTGCAATCATAGTACATCTTAAACCTTACACTCCATAACGACTTATAAACCAAAATATCTTCAGTCACAGCTAAAAATAACTATAAAATATTTCACAATAAATTAATGATTACACAAATCTATAAGTTTCTATTTTAGTTTGTGAATCCTTTCCGGAAATTCCCCTTCGTCTTTTAAAAAGACATTGATATTGGGATCTCTTGAATTCTGATTATTAATTTTCAAGAATGTCTAAGAGTTACTACAGTAATAGGTTTCCATGTATTTTTATATTTATTGTCATCTAACTTATGGAATAAAAAAATAATCATATCCTATATAAGCTCTGTATTTGAATTAAGAAAATAAAAATACACAAAATGAAACTAGTCAGAGAAAACTGGTATGATTAGTTGAATTTCATTTTTGCACCGAACACTAATTTAAATCATTCATTAGTTTATCTTTAGTTTATTTGATATTATTTTATGTGATATAGAAACAATAAAAAATTAATGTTTTCTTATAATATGATAAATAATTGTAGTAATAATATATTTCAGCTCATATATATAATAATAAAGCAAACGGTGATCACATGAAATAGTGACCACCAATCAGTTTTTTTTTGGAATAGATTCACTACATATACTCGTATATCGCTTGTGTAATTTATTTTAATATTTTTAGCTCATTTACTTTGTAAAATAAAATACAGTGTGTAATCGATAGTTGGAAACATTTTGTAACTCTGCACGTATTAAATATATTTGAATTATGTTTTTTTGGACGCCTAACAAACTTTGTCATACACTTACTACACTAATTAAACTAATTTTAGGCCATTTAATTTCGGGCATGCGCATAACAACATTTTTTTTAAAGACAAACCCTTTTTTTTCTGGTAATTATTTTGACAGGTATATTTTTATAAATTTTAATGGTCAAACCAACGTCCTAAGTTAAAAATTAGCTGAGTTATGAATTTTTTAATGTTTGATATTATTTTTTTTAAATTTTTGAACTAACCACAAATTTGATGACTTAAAATTATTTTTGTTCCCCCATAATATGATATCTCCTACATTTAGTACCTACTTTTGAGAGGAATAATGCTTTATCTTGCCATACTTTTTTTCCCTATATAATAATTTGTCTCCCTAGTTAATTAAAAACACATAAATTTTTATATTTTAATTTTAATTATTTTAGTTGGTTCAAATTACATTAATTTATCTTATGAATTGTTCAAATTGTTCTCCATTATAAATTAAGCATGCTTCTGCCCTCCGTAGAAATTCCCTATTTGTTGCACTTGAAATTTGTTCTTTAGTAAGTTGATTACATGCCGCATTTATTTTATCTTTCAAATGCATAAGACTAGTTGGTGGGTCTGCATAGACGACAGTTTTTAGATATTCTCACAAAAAGTAGTCTAGTGATGTGAGATTTTGGGATCAAGGTGGCCATTGTATTATCCCATAAGTTCTTATCCAACGATTTTCAAAATTTTCATTTAAATAATTCCTCACGACTGTTACATTATGTGCTGGGGCTCCATCTTGTTGCAAAATCGAATTGTTTCTTGTTGCAAAAGGAATATCATCTAGCATGATCGGTAACTCATTCATTAGAAATTCTAGATATCGTCTTCTATTTAATGTACCGTTGTAGTAATAAGATCCCGACAATTTACCTTCAATCAAGCCGCGGCAAACATTTGTTCCCCAGACACATGGGTTATTTATTTTGATAACCCAATGGGGACTATGATTGTCCAAATAACGATTATTTTGTTTATTTATAATCCCATTGTTAATAAATTCAGACTGATCTGTCCACAATTTGTAATTTAAAATTATAGCACTGTTTTCTAATTCAGTAATCAGTCAAGAAATAAACGTAATTCTACATCAGTATCACTTTGACGTGATGCAACTATTTCAACTAATATCAAACATTCAAAAATCCATATATTCAGTTAATTTTTAACTTAGAAAATAGGTTTGACCATCAAAATTTATAAAAAAAAATTCATGTAAAAATAAGTACCAGAAAAAAAGGGAAGTTGTCATTTAAAAAAAAAAGTTGTTGTGTGCATGCGCGAAATTAATGGCCAAAAATTAGTTTAATAAGTGTAATATGTGTATGACAAAGTTTGTTAAGCATCCAAAAAAAACATAATTCAAATATATTTAATATGTGCAGAATTACAAAGTGTTTCAAGCTATCGATTACACACTGTATTTGTGATATATTATAAGATATTTGATTACATTTCATATAATGATATAAATACGAGGAAAAGTGTTCTGAAATTTTTTTAAGAAAAAATAATTGATATTTTACTATAGTTAACATTTATAGAGAACACAATAATAACACTTGTATATATTATCTTGTTATTTCCAAAGTGTGCCCACGATACAGAATATTTTAGTAAGTAGCTGATATAAATCCTCATTATTTCTCGATGTGTAAACCATGTCTAATAAATAAATTTACAGTATGATACAAAATCTATCATTCAAAGCGTTCAGACACTTACTATCTGAAAAATTCTACATTTAAGGAGTTTCTAAGACCATGTTATGTTATGGAAAACTTTCAGTTGAAACTTGACTGATCGCATGAAAAGTGTTTTGACTCTTCAGATCATGCGATGGTTAGATGAAAAAAAAATGAAGTGTCTCCCGAGTCCAACTTCGAATCTCATGAAATACTATAGTATTTCATATATGATATTCTTTTAATAAACATTAACATTATTCAAAAATGTATTTTCATATGGTATATATATTATACTATGTGCTTAATAAAAAAGAAATTATATTTACCATCTCCTTGACATATTTGAGTTCTCTTCTAATGATGAATTCTTGGAATAAGATTTTGTATTCGTAATAGAATATATGTATTCGAAATCAAATTTTACGCTTCAAAAGCTATGGAATATTTCTGAACGAATTTCACAGTGATGAATAATATTATTACTTGTCTTTTGTTCAGAATACTATTATTACAATTATTAAATCAACTACAATATCGAAAAGTATTAATTTTACTCAATTGTATTTTATTATAATTGATTTGAATGTACATATACACAATATTGTATATTATATATACACCCGTGTATTGTTTGTGGGTTTATTAGTAATAAATTTCCTCACATATTATTACGTTTCGTATAACCTAACCTAACCTGTAGAGATTTCTAGAAATATAATTTGAAAACCAAATTATATTAAAATTATGTAATACCGTTAATTTTGATGTTCATTTTATGACATTATGATATGTAAATATCACGCAGATTCGTGTGAAATACTAATTTAAAGGTGTATTGTTTGCGTTTATTATGATTTCAAGAATGCGTATTTTGATTTTCCTCTAATTTTCATTATCAGAGAACAAATGATTTATTAAATAGTTATTTTCGACTCGAAATTGGCAAATTACATTTATTTCAAATCTATGGTTATTAATTAAAAAAAAAAATTCATATCTTTATGTAAACTTGTTGTAGTTCTAGAAATATGTATTGTATTTTATCGGTTAAAGTGGAAATTGAAATGTTGTGTTTAGCTCGAGGCATCGAAAATCGCGCAAAAAAGAAAGGTATACACATTTATGTGCTATATATTAAACACAGTATATACTCGTATATATATTTGTATAAGTGTGCGTGTGCGAATATAGACAGTAGAGTAAAGGAAGGTAACTCGTTAAAAAACCAAGTCGTTATTGCTGTCGTTAATACGATCCGAAATCGTTTCCACTTCCGAATCCTATTCAGTTTAAATGCGTTTTTCTCCCATCACCCCGGTCGCGGCTCATTTCTGGCCGTCACCCCTGTTTCGTAGCTAACATCGTTTTAGAAACGTATCCACAGCTTAGTAGTGGTAGTATTAGAAATATAAATAGTTGTAACAGTAGTAGTAGTAGTAGTAGTAGTAGTAGTAGTAGTGGTGGTAGTAGTAGTAGTAGTAGTGGTAGTGGTAATAGTTGTTGTGGTTGTGGTAGTCGTAGTAGTAGTAGTAGTAGTAGTAGTCGCCGTCTTTTACCTCTTATCTTCTTGGTCGTGCACAAAATCCCCCCACGTGATCGTACGCGTCAGTAGCCGACCCTTAATGATGACCGAAAAACGTACCCCACATCGGTCGACCGCATACGTCTTAACGATCCACAAACCCTCGTGTGCTCGTTTATACATAGACATATTCTATCTATACCTTTGCGGCTAAATCTATATACTTTCAGTTGCAGTATCAATATATATATATATATATAAGTGCATATATGTGTATAATACATTCTGTTGTCGTGTATATGTCCCTAGTTCCGAGTTAGACCTTCATCTAGCTGCGAGTGTATAAGCGCACGTATGTAGAGGGGTAGCAACCGCCGTCGATCGTGAAACTATAGTCAATCAATCAACGACAATATCTACAGGACGTTATTAACGTCGAACGGCTTTGGTTTCCACCGCGTTTATAAAAGCCGAGTCCTCTTGAGATTTGCAAACGAAATTAAAAACCAAGGGTGGAGGCGGAAAGTTCTCTTTCATTGTAGGAGAGTTAGAGAGATAGTGAGAGCCAGAGGGGGATGACTACATACGTGGTTCCTGGGTGCCGGTTAGTCGTCCAAAGAAAATGCCAGTGTTATATATCTCGCGGGATATGCACCACTTATTATTTTTTTTCCTTTTCCTCTTTCTTTTTTGTTGCGTCTAGGGGAATTGTACACTATTGGGGTGAAGTGCAGATAAACGAACTATTATTTTTCTTACCTCCCCCCATGAAAACGTCGCATTAGACGCGCCAATAGATTTCCAAAATCAACCCTCCTGTCGGTGGCATATGCGCATGTCTTTCATACCACTCGTGGGATAACTATTTTTATAACAACCACGTAATTATATATATACTATTTGATGTACGTATAATGGCTAAATGCGCTTTCAGCGACTAAGTCTGTGGTTTAAAGTTTTATAAGTTACTGTTGAAATTAAATTCTTTCCGGAAGTAGGAAGATTGAAAGATTTCGGTTGTTGAGAAATTCGATCGTAAAAAAATAATACAAAATTATAATTAAACTAAACATACTTGTAAGCGTGGATTCATAGAAACTACTTGTTTATTTTTCACGAAATACTACAACAAATATGTGTATGTACAACTTACGAAAAGTTGCAACATATAGCAAGTAAACGCTTTAAAAATATGTGTGTATATTTTCATAAGACAGCTTTATTTTAGCAGTGCAACACGATTGCGCAATTTTTCTTTTTTTGACCCGACTAATTACATCACGATTGCGCTCCGATCCCTTTTTACCTGATAAAATCACAACATCATTGCACATCAAATAATATGTGTATATACTATGTAGGTATAATATTTTATGTATACAATACATACTTTCTATAATGTGCATATACATTCACTCGAACTATTAATTCACAAAATGCACTTTTTCAAAATCGAAATGAAAAGTTGATTGAGCTAATGATAGTTATAATAAAAATATCGACTTATGACTATCAGTATACAATGAAAAAACAATTTTTAATAAAAATAATTTCGACTATTGATCTTGTCATCAATACATTTAGTATACATGTAATTTAGGAAAAAAAACAATTTTTAAATAACCCAACGATAATAATTTGTTGATAGTCCTAAGCCTGTAATAATTAGGAAAGAAAATTGTGAATTAATAGGTAATAAGTTTGAATTCATTGTATGTATTGTATTTCATACAATACATTATTTTATGTTGTTCATAAATTATTATACCTACATATTATATACACATAATATTTGGTGCGCAATGGTGTTGTGATTTTAAAAGGTAAAAAAGGATCGGGGCGCAATCGTGGTGTAATTAGTAGGGTAAAAGAGGGAAAATTGCGCAATCGTGTTGCAGCCTTATTTTAGAGACTAGCATGATTCGTTATTTAATGCGAACGATAATGTATAATAGTCATAATTGTAGAAATTAATTAAGTAAATTAAAGTCTTGGAATTTAAAATTAGCATTAATATTTCGTCAAATTTCGCATATAGATAATACGAGCATAATAATTGAACGTTTTTTATGGTGTTCACATGACGCTGATATTATATGAATATCGATATTAATAATAATAATAATAATAATAATAATAATATTAAAATGAAATCATTAATCCAGATCAGTGATTTTCAACTTTTTTGAAATGGTGACGCACAAATTTATTGTTTATTGATAACGAAATCCACCCCTACCAAAACAAAGATAAAAAAAAATATGTGATCATATAGTATTATTAATTTAATCATAATACTGAACTACCGGATAGAACTGGTTAACGGTACAGGCGTCAGTTGTTTCCGCCAAAAAACTTGATTTTCGTTTCCGTCAAAACGAAAATGTTCAATTTTCGTTTCCGCCAAATCTATTTTTACAAAACTGTCTCAATTATAGTTTAAGAACCATTTAGAGTTACCAAGAGACCACCAAGGAGAGGCGGTTCTTATTGGCTTCCAAAAAATTGTTTAACTTAATTTTCGGATTCATATTTTTGAACTTCAATTGAATTTTATTATTCAATTAGTGTGTATATATATAAAGTCAAATATTTCTTATAATTCTATTAATTATTTATTATTTATTTTAAATAATCGTTGTATCAGTATCAAATAAAACATATTTTAAGTATTTATACATTAGCAGCTAAAATTGTTTTCATATATATATATAATATTTATTTATGGGTTACCAGTAGCGACCAATATAAAATATTTCGTGACCCATAGGTCGGGAAACACTGATTTAGATGAAGAAAATGGGGGGGGGGCACAATTCAAACATTATAAATTAATGAACGCAAAATATTACTAATATAGTTAAAATAATTTTCCCGTACATTTTTAAGAAGTCCTTACTGCCATAAAATATATAATTAAATACTTCTGATCATTTATAAAATATGGATGTTTCAAATAGCAAACGTGGTGTGTTTTTGGATTTTTTTCCCTTTTAACAAAATTAACACTTATCGCTGATAATATTTGATATAAGTACCATTGATTATTTTGTTAGAACAGTTGTCGGTGTAAATAAAATACGAGTATATAAACAGAATGTTCTTTACTAACATACAGTTTTAGTATACGAGTAGATTAATAAATAAAGGAAGAATATTATTGTTTACCTATGTTTAATAATAATTATAGATGTAAAGGATAAAGAGATATGTTTGAGGGAGTTTCAGGATGTATAAAAGGGGAACGTATTCGATAATTACTTTAACGAGTTATTTGATGTAACATTTTCGAATCGGAATCGATAAATCTGCTGGCGTCATCTGAAATTGACTCGAACGAGTCATCCGTATATCATATTATTATTGCATACACTCACGTTTATAATTTAAATCAAACGAATGGAATGCACAATGCTCGTTTGTTTATCATTTAGGTTAATACGATTGGTACAGACGTATACAGTAAAATTTATAATTAATAAACTTCTAGTTAACGAAACTCTCTACACTAAGAATTTTTTGTTTGGAACTATGACATTTTTAATGAAAAATATTTATATTTGTAGAAACATACATCTATATTACGAAATACTTTTATACAAGTTATTTTATAGTAATATAATATATAATTATACTATTTGAATTATTTGAACTCACCCGTGAGACATTTTTATTTTTATTTTTCTATTTCAGATTAGAGCAATTACTAATTCGAAACCTAAAAATTGTAGGTCGAAAAAAGCTATGAGCGTCGGATATTCTAATGATGTTTATTTTTATTTTTTTATACTATATTTATATAGGTTTACACTTAGGTACCTCAATCAGTAATTATTAAAATCAACATATTATAAAAAAATATATTTTCTAGGTTATCAAAAGTGAAAAAATATGTATACAGCTTTTTGATCCTTAAAAAAATAAGTTATCAAAAAATTATCTTTCATTGTATTCATATATAGTAATTTATTCATCATTTAAATGCCCATGAGAGGTTTTTGTACATTTTTAAAATCTCAAGTTTGTCATTTTTAATGATAAAATAGTTAATCAGTCTTTTACTATTTTTTATAGGAAGCTTTCGTAGTAAAACTACGATTTTATGTATTATATAAAAAAAAAAATTTAAATTTTTTTAGTATTATGTAAGAAAAAAATAAAAGAAACCGATATTTGCATTAATAATTCATGTCAATAACAGTTATTGTATTAATGTACCCGCTAACTATTGCATTATTTTCGTTAACGTCGAGAGTAATCATATAGGTTAGGTTAAAATTTAACCGTTAAATCAATACTGTTCATCGAATGCGCGCGCGTATCGATACTCGATTGTATATATTATATCGTAATTAATCTGTCTCTAGTTTTATGAACGTATGCAAACTCCAATTTCTGACCGAGTTCGAAATGTTTTGGGTCCCTTTTTCCTGAACGGAACCTGGATCATCTCGCTTGTTCGAAATAATATTGCACTCGTGTTCGTATAAATAATCATTATTATAATATTATACATGACATTGGAAACTTTTCCACTGTGATCGTATTGTGTAAAATTATATTTACTCATATGTAAAGTAATTGGTTTGCTAATATTCAGCTATAATATTATTTAAGACACTTATAAGAATTGTTAGCTAAAATTTTTGTGTAGTGCATACAGAATATGGCAGTTAAGTCTTACCTCCAATTATTATTATTAAAAAATAAATAAATTACCAATGACTCTGCACTGTGTGTATTCCAAGAAGGTTTATTATCATCGATTATTAAATTATATAACGTTTAGTCAGTGCCCCTTATTTTCTTCAAAACCATGCAATGTACATACAATTATTCCCTCTAAAAATCCTGTACGAATCTATGTATTATAAAATGTGGGCTCTTTGGCATTTTTACTATACGAAAATTATTTTTAATTCAATTTTTCTATTATTACTTTCTGTACACTGTTATATTCTGTAACTATCAACGAATACAATAATATTGAATTAATTAATTATTATAATACGCCGTTAACAATCGTAGACTATCGTTATTAATATTTATTGTTACTATACATACAATACTATTATATATTGTTGCGTACATCTGTGAATAAAACAATAAATAAACATACTGCGTACAAATAAAAGTTTTAGTCCGGTTCCGTGCTTCTGGTGAGTACCACACGAACACAATAAAACATACAAACAGGTGCGCGTTATTGTTCGGGACCTGTAAGAAAACAGTATTTAAAATCTGGTGTTTTTAAAATCCACAGCGGCGGATAATTGTGCGCCACTCGTTATTTTCCATCGGTTAATTTCCGTAGTACTACGAGGCAAGAGTGATCATAATAATATTTCTGACCGAGCTTTTAACAGCGGCCGAATTTTCTTCTTTTTTTTTATAATTAAAAACAAACTAAACTGCTGTTAGGTTGAACACATTATAGAAAATACTTAAAGATCAATCACTGTTATACCTGTTAATAACATATTATTATTATACTTGAAACTTGATTGCCATATCGAAAAAAAGAGGAAAAATAGAGTCTTGGCGTTTGAATTGATTTCCATTGCTGTGTACATTGTAAACACAGACATATCGGGTTGGGTTTAAATATTTTAAGTAAGTTGTAACATTTACTTAAATTTCATATTATTATTGTTACAGCTCGTTAGATACTTGTATACTTGATCGTGCAAGTAAAGCTATCGTAGTCATATTTCAATACGCATTGTTATTATATTATATCTTCGTATAGTCAATATATATATATATGCGATCACATACAAGCAATCGATAGTAATAATAATAATTTCGTAAAAATGTAGTGATATATAAAAACGAGATCAAAAACACTTTGAATAGTGTAACAAAATATATTCATGTAACAACGATAAGTAGAAATTTATATGGTAATATGATCCATATATTGAATGCGAATGATATAAGCGATGCTGTTAAAATATACTATTAAAAATAATGTATAAGCATTTTAAATCACAGATTTCTTAATTTTTCAAATAGGTTTATTTACTATTGAAGGTTAACAAAATCTTGCAAAACTATGGAAATTTACATTTTCTCTGTCATATTTACAACAAAACGAAATGATAATTAAAATATTTATTATTGCTGCTTTTCGGTACGGTCGATCGCAAAAATACCATGCACTTATATCAGGGATTCCCAACCTTTTTTACTTAACGGCACACTTGATCATTTTAAAAATTTCCACAGCACACTTAAATAAATAATAATGAATATACATAATATCATAATTATATATAATTTACTATAAAATAATTATATTAATATAATATATATAATACAAATTTAATTTGACATTTGAGACTGGTGTTTTTTACATAATTCCTCTATTACGGGTGAAACAGTTGAAACAAATTGTTAAAGGATAATCAATGTTACCATTCCACGTAAATCCAAAACATAAATAAATATCAACATATTTACGTTTAATTTTTAAATTTAAACTTTTATCACTTATTAAAGCTGATTGTTTAATATTAATTTCAATATTTAAATTGTTGTCATTTGCACTATCATTACTGTCATCCGTTAATTTACGCTTTTTTAAAAATCTATTCATTTTTAAATTTAACTTACAATATTTCTTGATCAAAATACCTAAACAGCATAATGCATAATAATAACAATTACACGCACTCAATTTTCATTATAATGAGCTCCGACTATGTTTTCATGTAGTCATTTTAGTATGTGGTAAAAGTCAACGCAACTGCTTGTAATACCCGTATCGGGTAATATCGGATCCCATATAATATTATAGCTGTTTTATCAGGACATTTTATTATTTTTTTATTTTCAAGGGAATTTTGAAGTTAATGCTATCATAAATATAAATTATAATTTTGATTATTATTTATTATTATTATTATTATTAGTTATACTTAAAAAATTATAAAATTACAAAAATTATACGGCACACCTGAATAATTTCGCGGCTCAGCGGTTGGGAATCCCTGACTTATATAATGGCCTTTTTACTAAAACTATAATTTTATTTTAAAATAATAACTGTTCAATTTTCACGCATATAAAAAAAAAATTAATCATAACACGAGTCATGCGTGTTTTAGAATACTAATTGTGTTTGTATTGACAGTCGATAAATTATGTTTCAGATTCTGAGCACTGTGATAAAAATATTGGTTTTACAATTAAGTTTTTATTTTTATTATTATCACGAACAGTAATGATTATTTTTTTTTAATCTTTTAAGTGTGGTTGTTATTAAACATTTTGAGGTAAAATAAGTACCCGAAATATGAAGATGTATTTAGCATGATAAGAGCATTTTTGTCGAATTTGAGGCTTTTTCCCATTATAGAGCACACTTTTTGGGAAATGAACCAGATAGAGCCAAAAAATATTGGGATGACCAAAAGAGCATAAAAAATACTTCTTTATAAATTGCTAATAAATTACAACTCTAGTTATTATTTTGCTTCGATTATATTAGTTAGATAGTATTGCAGTTAGAAAAATAAAAGTATGTTATTTTTGTCTGCACCAGATTTTTATTAAGTATATGGATATAGGTAATTTATATTATATGTATTATATTTATTTATATTATATTTATATAGGGTTTGAACCTAGTTTTAAATGTTTACCGTGAAACGGCATGAATTAAATTTAATTACAGTGGAAAAATATAAATTATCGTGTCTCCTATAAAAACGCGAAACACATCGATCGCGAATTTCAAAGTGCATAGAGAGCATGGATTCGGTGGATAATGTGTGCGTGAAACATGTTGACGGTCGATTACCGTTTGTGGTGAAATACGGGAATTTTTTATAATGATAACACTTTGCACCCAAGGCTACATTTCAGTCTTAAGGAGGTCAAGGTGCCACTCTACTAATCGAAGGTCTATTAAAAAAAATAAACAATAAACAAATTATTGTCATAAATCTTATCTCTTAATTCTACACGCGTATTAAAATTAAATAATTATATAAACAAGCTAACAATAAATCAATATCCAATGAACAAATTTATAATTTGTCAAGTCGTTATTCAATATTTGATTAAATGATTTGATGTATAATATGATCGTTATATAATATTTCAAACCATTATGATAGTCTAGGATCTGAATCTAAGTTACCTAAAGAATCTTCTTATTTGAGACCTTGATTTACACTCCCATCATCCTATCTAAATCCGACACTTCCTGCACGCTAATTAGATAATTTATAAGAAAATGTTTGAAAACATTAAAGTTATTGCTCGTGATCACTTGACGTCCACCCGTCCGTCGAGATTAATTTACAACGCGTTTTGCAATTCTGTGACACTGTTGAAAAGTTATTTATTTTTTTGGTTTCATCGATGCATTTTCTTTTTTTTTTTTTTGTCGTTTTTGTTTTTTTTTTCTACCCATTATTGAAGCGAGTAAATATCTGACGTCCCTTTAGAATACTTTTCGTGAAACACTGAGTGCGAGCGTACGGTTTGGATGTTACTATGTATACTGCATTTCATAGAATTGCGTACCGTAATACATATTACTATCATTAATTATCTGTATCATACGAAGGGGTGATTTCAACGTTAAATATTAGTTTTATATTCGATTTCGTGTTCTCCAACTATTCAAATACTGTTATTTATATTTACGTTGTTTATGTTTATTTATAAAACTAAAGGTGAAAATGTTTGATTACATTTCGAATTTGTATTGTTTTTATATTATTGATATTTTAGTACCATCCTCTTCTAAGTAACAATCTCAATGATTAATTTCACGATTTGACCAAAGCAGTGGTGTGAAATGGTCAAAATGCGAGGTATATCGAGCATAAAATATATACTTAATCGTATGTGTTAATAGTTATGTAAACGTTTAAAATCTACGAAAAAAACATGCAGGGAAAACGAGCACTTCGCTCACAGGACGACATAGTTGTCCCGACAAAAGAAATTTGACTGCATGCAATGCATGCGACAAATGCGTTTGGAAGACTGTTTTACGTACGAAAACTACTGTTATCCAAAATACGGGTACACGTACGTGAATATGTTTCATATGATCCGTAAGAACTATGTGCTGGCTATGTGCACACTTTGCTGTAATGCAACCGATAAATGTATAAGTGCAATTTTGTGTTGAAAGAAGAAAAAAATGGTTTGAAAATTCATTAAAAGATTCGAACGGGAAATCCTTTCTTGTGTCAAACGATTCTTTCGCCATTTTCTGCGAGTCGCTGTGCGTCTACGCGATAATCGGATTTACATAAAACCATTTGACGGACAATTAGCGAGGGCGGCGCGCGATCACGCTGCATCGACGTGGATCGAACGCCTAGACGCGAACAACTGCAGCAGTGCACAGTGCTGTGCCTGCACACGGGAATAATAAACATTTGCACGGCGCGCAACCGTCACGCGTTACTTACCAGAGTTGATTGCTTCCGGTGACTAGTCTATACACTGTTTGCGTGTACGCGCGAGAAACGTATGGCGGGAGACGCGAATCTTTCTCGGATGAGGTTCTGTCTGAAAAACGCTGAAACGTACAACGATAACGGTGTTGATAGTAAGTAGCGTTGACGATCTCCTCCTCGGATATGTTTATATACGTAACGCGTAATTATCATCGCCGGACGAGGGGGTCGCGTGGTGGCGATGACACCTAAAGAGCAGTCGTTGACGCGGGCAGAGACGCAAACGACGATTTCCAACGTGTACGAGCAGAGTACACAATGCCCGGCCAATATATAAAACGCGCTTAGTATGTTGGGCAATGCACGTATAATGACGTACGAAGTTTTTGTCGCCTTGGAAATAGTGACTCTGGTTTACACCATTGATTTAGATCAGTATTAGATTAATTTTTATTTTAATGCATAATTTTTACCATTTCATTTTTATTTTAAAACCAGTATTTTCATAGATTATAAATGTTGTATGATTCCATCCAAATTGGATAATTTCCTTGCTGTGTATCGGATTTTTTTTTGTGAAACATTATCAACATTCAGAAATGTTTCTTTGCAAATTACAAATTGGTTTCTTTTGTATAAAGTTAAATAGCGTCCTTTTCTTGCTTCTATTTCGTACATATTATTACTGTCAACTGTAAAGACAAAAGAAATACATTTTTATAATTCTATTCGGTATATTAATAAGAGGTAAAATATTTGTAGATACCTGAAAAAATAACTTTTGTTATATCCGACTGTGTTTGTAAATCTATTAGGTCTATCTGACAGCGAGAATATATTTCAAAAGAAACGATTTTAATTATTATTAACGATTGGTTTTACCACTAACCCTTTCTTGGATGACCATCGGGTCCAATCGATAAACGGACTTCATGTACAATATTATATATTTGTTTATTATGTACATAATGTTTGATTTTATTTTCTTCAGATACTGGTGCAATTAGTTTGTTAAAATCAGAAACTTTTAAACATGGTATTTTTTTAAAGTTTATCATCATTTGGTTCCTTTTTTTTATTTTTTATTCATTCTTCAATTGAGTTATGTGGCGAATTTAATTCAATACATTTTAACTTTGTAAAAAATTAAGTATTTAAACCTATTTCTTTTAAAAAATAATTTAAACCTGTATTAAACTTTTTCATATTAAAATTATAAGTTTGTAAACGCACTTGAATTGTACAGTTCACTATATAAATGATACGATGTAACTAAATAGTTGATTTAACGAAAGTAAACCTGTATAGGTAAAATGTCTTTTTATTATGGTGTAATAAAAATGTAAATGATTATTCCATGTAGAATCATATCTGTGGGATGTCCCATTTGGACCATCATTTTACGAAGATTATTTTTGGTTTTAGTGCAAAAAAAAAATTTACTCTAAAAGACAGGTAAAAATTATGTATTGGAATAAGAATTATCAATAAATTAATATCAATCTAATTATTTATACATTATATAGTACCATGATATATATTCTCCAATATATAAACATTCCCTCTAAACGTAACTCTATCCGTAACATATATATCCGTGTCGAAGCCGGGTTAATTTTTTCACGTTTGAAATCGTGGCTTGCGTTTCTCCCCGGGTGAACCACTGCTCTCTATGTTACGCGACTCCTTCGTCCGGTGATAATAATATGATTCAAGATCAGCGATACGAATTTCTGTATCCCTGTATATCTGATACGATTTTAACAGTCTAGTGTATTTATAAAAAAAAAAAAAAATCAATATTTTTTCTTACCATAATAAAAATTGAGCGAATTGTAACTTAATACGTGTTACGTTACATACTACTTAATATTTATGTTTACGTGTGAGATATGTACCGCAAGATCAGGATTCCAAACACTAATCAAGATTGGTATAAAAAGTTAATGTATTTTCACTAATTATGTACCATTATGTCAGGTTCGTGTGACTGCTATATTACCTGCATGTGAACTTCATACGGGGGGCTGCATACTACTTGCGTCCTCCAAAATGGTGTATTTTTCAGGTAGTAAATTCATTAGATAACTTGCGTTCCGTCTTGGGGACGCAACTCGACCATATTATTCTTCTTACCTGCTTTAATAGTCATGACCGAGATGCATCCATAAATATTATGTTACAATAATCATATATGTATAAATTGTGTATATGGGTATAATATCAGCGGTTATTGATAAATTAATATATTATCAGCTATTATAGAGTTTCAGTGTGATAAAATTAATTACGTAGCATGACAATGTTCGCTTGTCGCTAAACAATTTCCGAGCCGTATTTATAAAACTGAATGCTTTGAAAAACTTTAAATGTAATTAATTACTTGTAATACTTATTTTATGCTATGTTTATGACTTATTTGTGTTGAGACGTAACTTGGCCGTCTCAAAAGGTACTCTTGAACGCAAATAGTTTATCATTTATTTTGAACCTTTTTTGGTGGGATGCAAACTATCTACTGATAATAATCTCGGACGCAAGTAGTATGCACCGCATACGGGAACTAAACAGTTAAAGTGACCAATTTTTAGTACTTATGTTTTAAATATTTTATGTACTGAAACTATACAAAATAACGGCATTATTTTAAGTTAATTTTTGGATATTAAATAAAATAAAATTGTAATTTACATGAAAAATAGCACTCAATACAATTTTGATATGATAAATTGATAAAATTCTACCGGATAGAAATCAATTTATCATAAACATTGACCGACTCAATTATTTTTACCGTAATTTCATATAAGTCTAGCGGCAAAATAATCGAAAATGTTCTGTATTTTAAACCCAAATCATCTCTGTCCGAAATACCGTGCATTAGATGTACAACACCATCATTGAATATGAAAATAAATAAAATAATTACGTCGCATAATAATCCACAGTGCTGAAATACTACAGTATAATATTCTAATATTAGTAACTGCATACGTAACGATCGACTGCAAGAAATGGAAAAGTTAATTAATATATTTCTCTGGATTTTTTCTTCCGTCTCAGTTTTATTTTTAATTTTTACTTACCGTCTGCGGCCACGCGAGTCTTACGGGTACCGTAGTAACAATATAGGTGCAGACATGCGAATACAAATAAATACTTATAATATTTATATACATGCTTGAACCTGTGATTACGTTACAACCGATCGGAAAATCCGACGGAACGGTTAAACATTTTCGGTGCCAAGAGCAGCGACCCTAACATACAATTTATATATTCTTTTAAAATGAAATGCGGTATTATTATAACACAAAGTTACGGTATTATTATACTGACTGAGACGCAAGCGAGACTTTCACCCCCCATGCGCCCATAACGAAAACCTCTAAGATACGATGAAATATTATTATTGTGTTCTTACAGCAATCGTTTTTTGTTGTTTTTATGCGCATAATATGATGTTATTATTTTGTTGTTTTCCAATCAAGAATATAAGTTACTCACCGCGTACGTATCTTTAAATAATAATAATAATAATAATAAATAATAATCATAATGATAATACATATCCGTACATACACGCGAAAATACGAGTGAAGCGTAAATTATAATACGTCATGTGTTGTTGAAGTTCCACGCGCACATGATATCATAATAAAGTTCATTATTTTTTTATTATTGTTATTGTTAGGTATAATTTATATTATGTATTCCATACATTGTTTTCGATTTTCGTGTGGTTGCAGCACGAACGCGTTTAATTATAAGAACTGAAACAATGTTTGCTATAAAATTCCGTATTCAATAAAAATAACCATTGAACAATTATTTCAAGATCAATACTACCTGGAACGTAATTTATACCATGCTAATGAAATTCTAATGGCCGTTGATAAGTTAAAAAAAATGTTTATGATTAAGTAATGAAAAGTACTTAACTATCGTGTCATTTACAACAGTCCACCTACTGGAAGATTAACTAGGTTTAGAAATTGTTTCTCTAATAATTTCGACCCAAAGTTAATGTTGGAGGAATGATTTGGTCGGATTAAACAACCAGAAAATGTAATAGAAACAAAGACAATACTTCTGGCTTTATTGTATTAAGTCGTGTTCATTTGAATCAATTTGAGGAAAATACCAGCTAGCTTAGAAACTTACTAGCTATCAAGTTCAATTACAAAATTATTCCTCATTCATCTGAATTTGAAACACTCGGTTCATTGTTCAATATGAGATGTTGAGGTTTGATCCTAAATACAATTATATTCAAATTATATAATTGAAAGTTGCTTAACTTTTGAATATAAATATAAATGCTTGCAAGAAAACATTTTACGTAATTCATATTGATATAGTTTTTAGGTTTTCTTTGGTTTTTATTTTTTGGACAAAACTTTAATATTGGACAAAAAACAAGAGCAAAAATGAGAAAATCGATGATGATAGAAAGTACCTTCTGAGTCTCATTTACGAGGTCTGTTCGAAAAATTCCCGAACTATCATTTCTAAAAATAGAAAAATTACATTATTGTAAATGTTATTATATCAAAATAAAATAGAGATAAGCAGCTATCTTTTCCATTAAATCCCAAATGTTTATTGCTATCGAATCATTAACTGTGCGCGTTCAAAGTAGACGAGTCGTGTGTATTGTGTGATTTTTAAGATGAGTAATTTTCACGAACAACGTATTAATATTAAATTTTGTGTTAAACTTTGTAAATCTTTTACTGAGACTCGTATAATTGAATAAAATACTACTAGTTAATACATATTGTTATTGGTAACCCGATCGTTTGATCATAGAAAACATATGTTTCACGATCGTCATTACTCAATATTTTTGTCAGGAGAATAATAAAACTCAAGACTTGTATCTTGGCGATTAAATAATAGGACTTAACCTTTTGATTTTTAATTTTTTTTCTGATACAGTTGAGAATGATATAAGGGCCGTTGGTGTGTGCGTAGGGAATATAGAAAATCTAGATGAGTGTAGGCTTAGGACAAATGTAGCCGATCCCAAATAGTTAAGAGAAAGGTGAGGGAGAAGAAGAAGAAGAAGAAGAATCTTTTGATTTTTAGAAAATAGATAATATGATTTAAAATCAGCTTAGCACAAAGCATTCAATCCATGAAACACAAATATTTTTTAATTTTTTTATTTATCTATTCTTTTTATGTATAAGAAACTTAAAAGTTTGATGAAACAATTTAATAATTACTTTGTCTTTTTTTAAATTTTCTTCACCGATAGAAAATCTGCACAGAGAGTATTTTAAAATTATCTAAATTTGATTTTATTTATATTTAATTTAGTATCAAAATTATTGCTTTATGAAACTGCCGGTACGAATCTAATATCTACGAGTATAAGTATGGTCATAAGAAAAACACATCATTGCCAAATTTAAAACGTATATCCTAACTTCTCGTATGACCACATAGTATATTATTGTACTTAAAAATATTGATTTATGCATAGAATATCAATTTGTATTTATTTTAAATATTTCAGGTGTAATAAGAAATTAATTAACCGTGTATTACCCTTTATGAACTAAAAAGGTCTGTATAATTGCAACTTTTTAATATTTTTTTTAAATAAAATTGTTGTTTTAATAATTAAAATTATTGGCCTTATCATACACGACATATTGTATTAACATTTCATTATTTGCGTGTATGCGTTATAACATTTTATTATATTTTTATTTTATAAATTTTACATTTATTTTTTTGGCGGTCGTAAAAGGCGTGGATTTTTAATTATAATCTAATGAATGGATTAACGTGATAAAAAAAAAGCTTATTTTACACTTCCCATACGTTTACTACAAAATACTGCGGAAAAAATATTATAAATTATGATCATTACAGTCGTAATTAGAAATGTTTTAAATGGTTTAATCTCCTCTGGAATGATATACATTAAAACATGTTTAAGAAAATATTTTAATGTGCTGAGGGATTGAATATATTTTGCATCGTATGTGGTATCCTGCGTATTTATACTCACGGAAACAAGTATTCAATTTCTAATTAACTGACTTTTTTTTTATAATTTTTTTTTTTATTAGAATAGATATTATGTGATATCCACAAATACTTTTTTTTTTGGTAAAACGTTTTACTGTATTTGGGTTTTATTTATAAATATACGTTACCAACTATATAAGCACAATATATGTGGCCTTAAGATTATTAAGATTGCATTATAAATTTACACTATATAATATTCCGTATGATCAATATTTTAATTGACGACGAATTTAATATTTTATGGACTAGAACGAAAAATAGTTTTGTGATGATTACATCAGATGATGACAGTATAAGGATGTGACGATAAGATTGAAAAATAAAATTGTACACAAGTGGATTGTAAACACTTATTACAATAGAAATACGTATTACAACATTACACATTTGCCTTAGCTATTTATACTACCGTCAACCGAAACCGTTTTTATAATTGAATTACAACAAGATGCTTTTATAGTAGTATGATGTAAAAACGAAGTACAATAATTGACAACTAATTTGAATTTGTGGGAATTTCAAAATATTTCAGGGTATATTCGGTATTCAAAGAAATTCAATTATTATTATCGTTCTACATACACACGGTTTTCTGCTACTTACTACAATATTTATGTTATAAACTCTTATGCAGTTTTCATTATTTTACTTCAATAAATTCTAGAGCAAAATGCACGCGATTCAGTTAAGAGCTATCTATATAACATTTACTCATATTTTTTTTTGTATTATTAATAACATTTTAATTTTAGTATTTTGATAGGTTTTTTTCTATAATTAATCTTTGTTATAATAACTAATTTACAATTGAAAACTGTTCTCAAACAGCATTTTAATACTATATTCGAATATATATCTGGTATACGAATGTACAAAGCCAAAAAATACTAATGTCTGAATGAATATCCATAAATAAAAAAATAAATAAATGTAAAAAAAATATATTATAATTCAGTATATAGTTTGTTTCCATATACTAGTTAACGTAGATATTTAATTAATATTTATTTCCACAACCGTCCAAAATTTCTATCTTGAATTGTTTTAAAAAATTTAATTTTATAGCCTTGGATTTTTTTAATGAAATTTGTGAAATTTGGAATACCTCAAGCATAGGTACTATCAATTATAGTCTCATTAAGTTTTGATCAAATGATACACAATATCTTTGATAAAATCATAAAAAATAAAAATGCATTGGTGTAAAATCTGGTGATCTGGCAGTTATTTCTTTTTATCAATTTTCAAAAAAATTATTGTTTAACCAGTTTCTAGCATTACGAAAATTCACCGGAATTACCAACATTATTATAAAATTTGCTGTATTTTTCAAACTATGAATACCTTTTATTAATTGAAAATTTCACTAATTTCAATTTTTTTTTTAAAAATATTACTATTTCAACAAATAATGAAACATGTTTAATTTTTATTTTATTAATGCATATTAATTTAATTTTTTTTTTTTAAATTGTTTGTAAAATAAATGCTATTATTTCCAAAAATTAAAACTAATCCGTAAGGTTAGTTATACAATATAAACACTAATACATGTAAGTACGAATGTATGTAAATATTCATCTATATGAGTACACTAAAAAGAAAGATCGTCGCTCCTTCAAATCCTCTATCACTAGCAAGACCAAACTACCGTAACTGGTCATAACATATTTCTACATATGTGCCTAAAAATATAATACTATAATATAAGAATATTTGTGACTAATTTAAGTGAATAAAGCTTTTGTTTGAAGGAAAAAGGATGTGATTTGTTTCGTATTAATATGATTACATTTTCAGGATATTATATAGTCACATTTAACATTGCTTTATACATTCAACATTTACAAAATAAATATTTTAAATTTCCTTAGCATTCAACTCAACGATTTTTAAATAAACCTGTTGTTGAATTTTTTTATTCCCAAAATCATATTGTTTTTAAAGAGTTTAAGCACCTATATAACTGTGTAATTTCTGAGGAGTTTTCTACTCGTCCAAATTATATGGTATTTTTCTGCATTTCGTCCTTTATGAAACGCCTCGTTTTACCTTCTCACATTTAGAATTGAGCGTCAATACAATAAGCAATCAATAAATTGTTGATCCGTAATTATTAGTTAATCTAAGCTACATTATCAAAAAGTTAATCGTGAGAGAGGGAGGGGTAGGAGAAAATAAAACAAGACATGTTTGCGAATCCAATTTGTGTGCATAATTAAAACTAATTTCACCCCTCCCCCCCTAATTTCTCACCAGAGGTTGGTATATAATAAAACTGCCATTTTGTTAAACTCAGCTGGAAAAAATACGCTATATACGCAATCGTGTGCTGCCGAATAATCAAATTTATATTTTTATATATTATATTGTAAGCGTATTACATAATGTGTATGCTGCGGCGGCGGTAAACAAGCTCTTGTTGTTTTCCCATACGCGTTTTTTAACCTCCCTCGTCTGTTGCCCTATGGCACGGCTACGGGTAAATCCCAGACGGAACTTTATAATGTTTGAACTTTGCCGAAACCATATACGCAGCGCTTTTCTACGAGTTAATAAAACTTTTTTTTCACTCACGGCGAGGGTATGATAAAAAATAAAAAAGTCTACTGTTTTTATTTACGCCATGTACTATTATTATTTTTTTTCTAATATTATATATTATTATTTATATTTATATTTAAATTACGTGGCGGAAGCGACGGCTGTCCCTGGTGCGTGTGCGGTGTCGGAAGCATCGGCGGTGAGCAAATAAAAATAGGATCCCTAACAACATCATTATGAAGCGTTCTGCATAATATTTGCATGAAAACCGTATAAAAGGTCCAAGTGCGTTCATGTATATATATCGGTAATATTATTTACGAGATTTCCGCCGATGTTAAATAGCCACTCTAAAATCCCAGGGAAGGGGATTACTCTAGATTTTGTATAATATTATTATACTGTCCCACCGCTGAGCCTTGTCTTGCACAAATATAATAATAATAACAATAACAATAATAATGTATGATATGATGCGATTTTTTCTCTCAGCCAGAAATAATGATTGCGACAACAACATGACGGTCGACAGTAAAAGCGCGAAAATTCCGACGGCAACTCGGTAGCGTATCCCGGACGTTCGAAAAGTTTAAACATTGGTAGACATGAGGCTCTCATCGTATGAGTATTATACATACACAAAATATCTTTATTATCTGATAACTCGCGATAGTTATAATACCAATGGTATCGATTGGCAATCTATAAATCTGTATACACAAACTCATTATATATAACGGTGTTAATAATTTCGTGAAACCACATTCATGATTTTCATTTTGGCTATTATATAATATACAATGAAAATGTATGTATATATTTATAACGTCATATCCCACGGAAAAAAAAAACAATATGAAAATCATCAAATGATTTTATGTGCATTAAATGAACATTTTATGGTCGTAAATTGATTTTTGTGAGCGGGGTACATTCTATATTCGAATTTTTGTAGCCCAGAAGTTTTTACGTGTTGGTTCAAGAACCGTGTCGGTTCAAGAACAATTTCTATCTAAAATCTGTAAAAAACAGCAAGAACCATACCTTAGTTATCAAGGGACATTCCGAGTTAAGGGCTTACAACCCACCCCTATTTCGTACATATGTATCACTGAATTCCTCAAAGTACGAACTCGAGGGTTACGTGAACAATATATGCAGCTGTATTGTGCGTATAAATGACAACGTGCATTCGGAGTCAGTTCGCCCGAATTCAGTAATTTATATATTGTGTTAAGACCACCCTGTATAGGCACCCACATGTATATATAAATATATATGTATATGAAAATATGTGTATCCGTACCGTGCACATACCGTTCCAAGCAATAACTCTTTGGGGAACGCCACCGCTTCGGACATCTCGCAAAAGAGGAAATTAAAAGAAGAAAATTATTAATAACGCTAACAAATCTACGTCGCGTTTTCTCGTTTTTCCCCCTCGTGATCTGTACATGCGCCATGGCACGCGCACGTGGACAGTTTTGAACGGACCCGAAAACTACCTTTTAAATCTACGCTAGAACTGATCTGCTGGTAAATATGTAAGCAATTAGTGCGACGCAGTTTCAGCCCTATAACAGTATTTTTCAACTGGAGGTACGCGAAAAGATACGAGGAGGTATTCGGGAAAAAAAAGGGTAATGGCGAAAAATGTAAAAATGTATGTAGTTGAATTAGTAAACTATTTATGAAATATTTGATGACCAGCACTATACTTGTGGAAAGGACTCTATCATCACACACGTTCATTAAAATAACAATCGTTATAGTCTTTTTGGTCAGACTTACGAGTTTACTTATCATCTGTGTATGAAACTTGATTTAAAAAATTACGTGTTATCAAATAATCCCAAGCATCACTTTAAAATTAAATTATAAAATTTATATTATTTTTTTATATACATTGGCGTATTCTGATTAAAATAAATATATACTTTATAATTATTTATTTTAATTTCCATATTAACTAATTTTATAATTTTTTTTCTTATAAATCCTATGAAAAAAAAGAAAATTGACAGTTGGGGGAACATAAAACAATGGTGAAAGGTCAAGGGGTACGTGAATGAAAAAAGGAAGAAAAACCTGTACTGTACATTTGTTCGTTTATATAGCTTGTAGAATAATTATTTTCAAATAAAGCTGGAAGTTTAAAAACTGATTTTATCTCACAAAAATTGTAAAATAAAGCTATAATTATTCAATGTACGGGTCAAGGAGGTGCACTACCATTTTGTCATCCTCTTCGGGAAAATGTGTGGTATATTTATAGTTAAATTTAAATTCTACGCTGTAATTTAACCTACGAAAAGCCAATAGCGGTTTTGAGTGAATTTTAGGATTTTCAATATAACATTCGATCTTTTTATAGGTAAGGTACGCGTATAGTACATATGTCTTCTATGCAATTAGATAACCAAAGGAAAAAAACAGAAAAGAAACTAGCACAAGGTCTATATGTTAATTATTTTACGTTAATCGATTAAAAAAAATATATTTTTTTAAAATACGTATAAAATTTTGGCATACAAAATACAGTTTGATATATTTGATAAGTTGTATGGGGAACAATAAAACATCGTATGTAGATAATATAAACCATTTCGATCAAATTCATAAGTTTATATTTTTTCACACATACAAGCACGGACACACGGACGTATGCGTACACACACGTTCATGTACACACGTGCGTGTCGTTATATTAAATATACAAATTAAATTAAGTGTTCTAATTGGAAGCCTACGTTAAATATTATTATCTAACGTGCGTAATAAAACGTAATATACATTTTTTTTTTTTTTTTAGTACCGGGTCGCTCGTCATTATGCGAGTGAATGATATTACAAATTTACCAACATTATTTCAATGTCATTTCTTATTTAACTTTGTCTTCGTGCACGTTAAAAACTTTAAAATTGTCTA
The DNA here is from genome assembly GCF_003268045.1 of Sipha flava. Classification (NCBI taxonomy): domain Eukaryota; kingdom Metazoa; phylum Arthropoda; class Insecta; order Hemiptera; family Aphididae; genus Sipha; species Sipha flava. The sequence goes on from NW_020272895.1 coordinate 729,478, forward strand.
TTGCAACTCGATGTGAATAAAACCAATAATTTCCGTGCGCTTACCTTTGTACATATTCCGTATAAACATTTATAACGTATTGTTTCCGTTATAACTTCCGTTGGTGAATGTTCATTCTATCGCTTCAATAAATGAATAGATTAAAATATTTTGTTATACGAATAAACCTAAATCAAAATACGGACGTATAAAAATAAAATAAAATTTATATTAGAACATAGGCGTAAATTCCATCTAGCATGACGCTGCTGTGACAATCATTTTATGTGACTAAATCAAAACAGCATCTAGCCTTTCAGATTGTCATAAAAAAAAAAAAAGTAAAATCATTTAGTTTATCAAATCGCTGCATTTCACTGACCAAGGCAGACAGCGAAACTGAAACCGAGATGTTCCTTCGGCAATAATAACGTAGTTGGGTGTGAGTAACTACTTCAAACTAAAATCACGTCAAAGCACACTTGAATACCAGCAAATCATGTAAAGAACGTAAGCGATTTCTCAATATTCAATAAGAAACTAGTATCACTGACAGGTATTTACAATTTTTTGTGTAAGTCCACACCATCATTTCTAATATTCCGGTCCAAATTCGCATAACTTCCAATATAGTAATTGATTAATTAAGCGGTACCGATGCAGAATTTCATTCATTTCGGCCATACTGCAAACGTCAATATAAGGTAGAAATTAGAAATTTCCATCGTTTAATAATTCAATATTATCTGATATTTCAGATGCTCTGGCCGAACTTGGATACTCGGTCAGACACGAGGTCAGTATCAAAAAGAGTCATCAGCTCTTACTACTATTCCATATAAAATTCGCTCTTAATGAAAATAACCAAGAAATCTTCAATTTTAGTACACTGCTCCACTCTGCTGTGGTTATCGTAAATCACACGTAAAACGAAATAGCCCGGTCCAATGCCACACATATTACGTACAGTGGCGTATCATGTAAATTTAATATTGAAATTATAAAAATAGTGTAAGGGAATTCATATAAAATTTAATTTGAAGAAATTTACCAATCTTAGAAAGAGAAAAGTACATTTTAAAATTTTAAAATGTACACTGCTATAATAACTTATAATTCTTATTCTTCTTCTACTAGCATTTATTACTAATAAGAAACTGTAATTATAACTAACAAATATAAATTATATACTCAGTCTAAAAAGAAAAAATGAATAGTATTAAAAGTTAAAAAAAATATCATAGTATCAAATTTTAATTGGTAAAAAGGCAATTTTTTCTAAGTTTCTAAGAAATGTTAGTAAGTTTTTTTATGCCATTAGTTAAACATATTGGTCATACGCAAAACTGCTGCAGTCAAAAACTAGTTGCGTTATATTCGGTGAACATTATTTAACTGAAAAATGTACTAAGGATCATTGCCTCTCGTCTAGATGTGCACTATGCTCTGGTGCACATAAGGTTAGGCACATATAACAGCATCGTACTTAGGTTGTATAATATACAAAAAACTGACAAAATCGATGGATTAATCAAAAGAAGTAAAACTTCGAACTTAACATGCACCCATAAATTATCATGTATCCAATACAATATCATTCGGTTCATATACTGAGTAATAATGCATATAGGCATAATGGAAAAAATTATGTTTTCTAGATCGTATAAAGCGTAAAAATTAATAAACGAAAATAAATAACCAAAACAGTGTAAGAATGGACTCATCGGATGAATTTGTTTAAGTTTAAGATCAGTTCGTTTTCGATTTGTAAACGAGTAAGGTATATATACTCGTATCATACGATTTATACAAGATGTACGGAAAAAAGTGAAGGATGTAATAAAAACGTTTCGGAAGCATTGTGTTTTTCTAATCGATGCTTTAAGAAAAGACAAATGTATATTTTATAAGTCTTGCGTCATAATGATTATTACACCGGGGAAAACGTATATTGTATGAGATTCAAAAATGAACCAACGTTAAATAGTCTTTTGTTTCACAACTTCATTGGTCTTTACAGTATTATTTGATATTTCTCGTCGCTAATGACTTTAAGCGGTTACAACACGTTTTAAGGAAATTTTCACTATGATTCGAAAACAAAACTCTAAATTTGTCCATACAAACTCTCAAACATAATATCGCAGGGTATAAATACATGTGTATATATATATATATATATGCTCTAAAACGAGTTGCTTAGACACCGAACGCACGGCGTTTATATTGTTCCGAAAACACAGTTTAGAAACTTTTTAAACGACTTGACATATACGATAAACGTCGCAGCACTCCGCGTGCCAAAACAATCCGACTCGGAAAAAAAAGTCAATTACAATTTGGAAGTTTCGATAAAGTCTAAATTTGTTGACAACGATGTAATCATCCGATCGGGAATACGGCGAATAGCTACGAAAGGAGCAGTAGTTTTTTAAAACAACAAACAAACAACGGTGGCGAATAATAAAATAAAATAAGGACAGAAATAAAAAAAGGTTATCGAGTGCGTTCGATCTGTGAACGCGTGCGAATACCCAACCCATACACGTCCACCCTTTCGACCCTTTACACTCCGATCGCTAAAAGGGAAATGGTTTGTGTAATAAAAGGAAACGGTCATACATACACACACACACACACTCGAAGGAAAACGTGTTTATACGTACATTTATCCATTTATATGTTTAAGCACTTGTATACGGAGATGGAAATATTCTTCGGTTCCGTGTAGTATACGACCGCTATCGTATGTATAGTATATGTACAGGATGCTCTATATGTGCGAGTTCTTATTGAAATCGAAATTCTTAAGAATTCGTTCATCAGTCCACAAATCGTAAATGCATAGTTATTATAGCATTGAGCACAAGGTGTATATATAAGAAGCACCCAAAGACGTTCATCCTGGTTTGACAAAGTCTGCTTTTGATCGAACCGATAATACTTTAAAAGACTGCGAGCTGGTTGGATTCGAGTGGTTTTTGGTTTAGTTTACCGTACGCAGAACTTTCGTTAATATGGTATATTTTTGGTCCAACTAAAACAACTGTATTTTCTTTATATAAATATATTAAATTAAAAATGAACATTGACCAACAAGTCTCACTACTTTTTCAGTTCGAGGTAAATATATATTTTGAATATTTAGTATTAGACGTATCTTATCAATAGGCTCATTGCTAGATGCATAATATTAAAAGGTAATTGATCCGTGAGATATTTTTAAGGAGCAACTTTTCGCGCGCTCATAATTGTCTCATGATCATTTTCGTTTGTGCTTTACTTATTTACGATATTGAAATATTTTATTTTTTATTTTTCACATTGACTTAGTAACAGAAATATAATACATATAGTTGAAGAATATTTTTCTCTATAAAATATGTTCAAGTCAATAATAGTTTTGATTTTATTTTTTTAAAAACGAAAGAAAATTCGTCACCGAACACCCTGTATATAACAGCCGACATCTGTGTGCAACCGTATGCGTATGTACATTTATGTATAGATTGGTGTATACTCATGAAGAGTTGAACCATAACTATAAATAAGCGTATGCACGTGTGTGTAAATGCATAGGTTAGGATTCAATACGATCGATTGAAGAAGTCATTACTGCGAAAATGTCGAAAAATTGCTCGGACGTATAATATAGTATATATATATATATATATATATATATATATATATATATATATATATACGTGCACGAGAAATTCGATAATTCTTTGTTTAAATAATAGAGCATGTTTATTAAACGTTCATTAGTCTTACGGATATGCGTATGGCAAAATAATAATATTGTACAAAAAACGTATTGACAATAGATTACACAAATGTTTATTTATTTTTTTTTCATACCTCAGTTAAAACCAACGTACTTGGAGTTGATTAAGGTGCAATGATTAATTCTGGCAAAGTAGTGTTTTTTGATGATAATGTTTCCGTTTCGCGTAATCATTGCGATTCACGGTTTTAATTTTCTTCTCGGCATCGAGTAAACGCCGTGTCGTCATCCGATTCGGATATTATAGAAAACAAAGCCACTCGCACCAAAAGTGATATTATAATTTATTATTTTTTAATTATTTCTTGTAAAGCCAAAAACTATAATATAATAACAACCTTTTTTCCGTCAAAACAATTACAATTGTGTGATAAATGAGAGAATTATAATTTTATACATTTTAGGATAGTATTTCAATTTGAATCGAAAGTGAAGATTTTCTAAAATCATCGATGACATGCAACTCGCTTATAATAAACGCCAATATTTTTTTTTCGTATTACATATACGTTCCTGGTGCACATAGGATGTATATAGCTCGCATGTTATCAAATCGATTGATAGTATTTATATTTATTCAATTTTGATTTATATTCGTGCACGAATGCAAAATGTACCTATAGTGTATATACTTTCGGAACGTTAATACTTTTTTGATTACATAACTGTAATCATGTTGTTGATAAAAATGATTATATTTAAAACGAGAAGAAAAAACGAAATGAAGTAATTTCTAAATCTACGCCCTAATTGTCAAACACCTTATTAGAATTATATTATGTCTCTTGTAAGAATAACCACACGCACTTTACACATTAAACCGTCAATCTTATGCGAGACTTCTAAAATAAAAATTACAGTCGTGTTCAGCTCAATTAATTCGTACATTTCGGAGAGATTAATTTTTTGTTTTATTTACTAAGAAACTGTTACTGTAACCTTTAATGATATAACAAAGTATCTACACATAAACTAATAATATCACACACGTATGTATTGCTATTAATTTGGTAATGAGTACTATTATTGCACACTTTCAAATAGTTATAACAAAGTTAACACATTTAATTTGTACACCATTTTAATTGTTGTTTTCAAAATTTTAATGAAAACGTAATAGTTTGAATTGTTAAAGATGTACCATGCATATTTTATCTCTATTAAATATCACTAAAGTTTTAGTAGAAATTGGATTCGTGAAATCGTTTTTATCCCTTTTCATGAAAGTGTTGTACTCGTTTACCATTTTTAAACATAATTATTCTGATATTTGTACAATCACGTTTTGGTAAGAACTTTGTTATTTTATGATTCCTCAATATACATATTATATTATAGAGTTGCAGTATTTGGCCTTTATTATTATTTTCATTATAAATACAAATTGTTTTGAATTATATCAAAAGGAAAAAGAACCATCAGCATTTAATTGCCATTAGTATTTAAATCAAAACCTCAAGGAAAAAATAAATTAAAATAATCATACAATGATAATATTGAAAAGTAAATTTTGCTGACTGTGCTTTTAAATGTTTTAGTTAAACGTTGATACTACGCGTAACTGAAATGAATATATTATACCGACATTTATTTTTATTTGTATATGGAATCTACAATGGTTATACAGTTGAATGTACAGTAGTTATTTTGTATATAAATCACCTACGTCCATAACGTTTTATTTAAATAATTAAATTTCTCTTTAGTTTTTTTTTTTTTTTAATATATTATATCATATCTAAGAACATATATTTTACATAAATTTAACGTAACAATAGCTATTCATCTATTAATTTATCAGTTGACATTATATTATTGCGTATTAGATATTATTTTTCGAATCAATTGAAAAAAAACAATTTATAACTGACTTATTTTTATATTATTTTATACTGCATGATGTGGAAAATATTAGAGGGGTTAGTATGACAAAAACATTCCCTCGGCGTTCTATTGTTTACTTTTGACACCCTCTTTTGTGACGTCAAAAAAGTCGCATTATATATACACACACACACACACACACACACACACATATATATATATATATATATATATATATATATATAGTCACGTATGGTATAAGAAAAATATATTTGCAGGTTTTTCAGCTAATCATTTTAATTAATTGATAAATTCATCAAACTTTATCCACATATCGCAAAGAAGTTCAGAGAAAATTTTAAACGAAGGAAATTAACAATCGTGTCGTGAATTTAATGATTTGACTAATGCAATTCATATTACAATAATTTATCTCAAACTTTGTTTGAAATCATATTGAAACAGTCGACGTGATGATGCAAGATTGGATTATTTTCTGATATCCATATTTGCGCACTAACATCATGGCTTATACCATGTATATTATATCAATCGGAGTATTTCGGAAATTTCAAAACGCCAACATTTTTATTTTTTCCACGTAGTTTTAATACGTATAAAAATGTAACGTGTCATGTGAATGGTTATTTATTTGAAATTTTTTAAGAATGTAAACGTGTTTTTCTCGGTTTAAATATATCTTACACTGCGGTGATTTTCAGACGAACAACGTCCTATGCATGTTATTATTACTACTAACTCGGGTAAAATTAGCAGTAAATATTTGCATTGGACGAGTGGAAGGAAGTCAAATTGACTTGCAATTTGTGAACTCCCATAACCCTTAGCTATAGTTCTTTCGATTTCCGCTAAGTTTTTAATTTTCACCTCAATTTATATATTCATATCGTGTCGAAATATCGATCGTTTGTAGTTTAGGTAATATTAAAAACAAGTTGTAGGCTATGTAACTATACTGATCTTATGAATATCCGATAAATATAATACAATGTACATAAAAAAACCCGTTGGTGAAGAAATAATTAGTGAAAAATAACAAAATATTTTTTAAATAGTTGTCGTATTGGCAAAAGTATAATATTCAGTTTTATCGGACACATTTTTTTCGTACATCTAGAGATTTTAATGTTACTAATATTCGTGACTCTGGATTTTGATCATGAGATCAAAACTTTAATGTCATATGGATTTCGCATATTGCTTATTGGATGTATTTACAAAACAAAAATATATGAAACTCCCATGTAAGGTTGCTAGGGAAATTTAGTAGGGCTTAATCGAAATGTATCAAACGAAGTAGTACGTCGATGATGTCAAATGTATTGCAATCAGCATTTGATAGAAGGTACTAATATTCCATTGAATTTACATATTTTATCCACTACTAATTTAAAAATAATATGACGTGGAAGTGTCACTTAAACATCTTATAGATGCGACCCTTATGGATCACTTATACAATCTATCTTAAATCTTCCAGATATTGCGACGTGCAGCAACAATAAAACGTAAAAGCTGTATAATGATTTTGGTACGTAAAATTTAAAACGTACAGGTTATAATTCGAAACCAAAGTCATAACGCAATTGTTAATCTTTTGAATGGAAAAAAAATGCTGAAAATTAATCTATCGTGGTTTTAATAATATTAATAATACAGTTTTGGACGTTTTTACGTAGGTAATGTTTTCGCACACAAAACATTTAGATATTTCACCGAGAAATTAACCGTCACATACATATTCAGTACGCTGTTTTATTTTGTTTCGGCGCGACGGTGCGTTCTCAACGTGTGTACCTGTATCCCATGGTATTTTAATACTATGTATGATGTTTTTGTCGTTAATATGTGACGAATTTCGCCAGCGGCAATATCGCGTATGATAACAGCTACGGTTCACGCGCAATACACACCCATGCCTGTGATACGATTTATAATTATATTATCGTTTGTGGGGGTAAGAGGGCTTGACTTCCGCCATTCATCAGACGTTTTTCGCCCTGCCGTATACCATTATACACTTACCTGAGTATCTGGTGCGCAATGCAATTGGATTCCGGTGTGAAAACTATTGCGCCAAAATAAGTGCCATTTCGTTTTGAATACGATTAAACTATATTATAGTATACCTTGACGACTAAAATATTGCACCCGCGTGTATTACATAGTATGGTCTAATCGCTGGCTCTGCCACCGAGAACGTTTCACGTGATGTTCGCGTTTTATGGACAATGTGTACTATTAACTTCATAACGCATGTGCAGTCATGTGCGTTTTATAACTGAATCACGATCTAATTCTGGATGCCATAGAATTGTGATAATGTTGGATGCGTTTGATTTATACGCATTTATAATACAATTACAGTGTCGAAACGAATAATTTATGCGAACACATTTACACACAGGAATAAAATATTACAAAACGCTGTATTGTTATTAAATAGTTTCCTGAAAACTATCGACGATTCGTCTATACATGTTTTTTTTCTAAAAAAAAAAAAAATGTGTGTGTTTAGTTAATAAAACGAACACACCTTTATCACTTTATCAGTTATAAACAATACGTGTAATCCGAATTAAACTTATTCGTGAAGTAGATGTAAGCGAAATAATGATTTTATTGCAATTTTTTTCCTCCGAAATAACGCATTAGAAAACATATTTATTAATAGTACAGTTCTGGCTGTACATTATAAATTAGCAGCAATTTGTTACAGATTAAAATATAACATTTTTGCGATTTGATTTTCTTTCTTCGAATATTTGTTGTTCGTGATATCTTTACGATATTTTTCTTGTGAATTGAATACACTGAATACGAACGGTGAACTTTTTTTAACTTAACGTCTGTGATTAATACATTTTATTTTATTCGCAAATGGTCCGAAAAATGACACAAAGATATAAATTTCCGATCTGCGATATAAAATTATTGCGTTTTCTTGTATAAAACGCACCTATCCATCAAATAATACTATATAATATAGTATATTACACTTCAATCTCAAGTAATCTATTTGTACGTTAATCTTCTCGGATGCAACACTATACCTCTCCAAGGACACGGTTACTATCA
>NW_020272895.1:738176-807413 GCF_003268045.1 Sipha flava
AAAACGAGTTGTGACACTTTGAACCATAATATGTTTGATGATATGCAATACTCCCAACGAAATTTGAGTTGATCCACAATTTATAAGCTAGTATTATGTAGAAATTGTTTTTTTTTTTTAATTTTAATTATATAATAGTTACTTATTTTATTAAAACTGTTATAAACTTTAAAAACCTCTGGTTAATGTTTAAAAATGTATGTTAAATAATAGATTTATTATTATTATTATTATTATAATTATTACCGAATAAACTCTCCAGACTAACTGCTTAATGGCAAGTTTGATTTATCTTCTTGAAAAGTAAATACATATTTTCATAAGTGAAAACTTTATGTTTCTTAGAAGAACTATGTAATTTTTTTTTTTACAATATAAATTAAATAAATATTTATTACAATGATTATTTGATTTTTTAAAATTTATAAATAATAAATAATAAAATAATAAAATAATTAATAATTAATAACTAAATAATATGTAAAATAATTTTGTAATCCTAATAAAAGTTGTGTACTATAATAATAATAAGAAATACAGATTTGTATACATAGACGTGTACAGACTTGTATTTCAGGGTGTGCTTACAATACTTTTAAGCCCTTTCTTAACAAAATGTGAAGGTGTATTTAATAAATTATAATGTATAAATAATAAAATAAATATGACTTTAATTTTTATTTAAAATTTTGATGTATCGGTCCCAATGAATATAATTTTTTTTTTACTTTTGTAGTCAATTATACCTTTTAAATAATTTAAAAGGTATAATAACTATTAGAGTACGGAACTTCTAATTAAATTAATTTTTCTCAAATTAAATTTTATTTGTTATAAAATATTTTGGTAAAAAAAATTATTATCATAATAAGTTTTTTTATGAAATTTAGAATATTTTGTTTTATTTGTTTGATTATGAAAAATATTTTTTTTTTACCAAAATATTTTAGAATATGAAATTTAATTTGAAAAAAATCAATTAAATTAGAAGCTTCATACTTTTAAACTTAAACTGTAGGGCACCATTTACAATATTTCTGGGGGCGTCTAGACACACACCCATGCTCATGCCTATCTTTTTATGATGTCATTTATTAGTGGTAAAACATACACTACAAATATAACATTATTATCGGAATGTAATTTAAGTATATATCAAAAATTATGTATAAAATAGAACTGCTAAACATATAAATATTTTAATTTTTAAAGCACAACTCTTAATCATATATTTAGTACGAGTATATTTTTAATTTTGATTAAATTTAAAACCCTAAACAAACATTAAGGAATAAATAGGTACTGTAATTTTTATACTTTTTGTATGTATATAATGGTATCTGATTGTATAGATGTTATATTTAAGATATAATCTATAATATAAAGATATAAACATTTACTGAGTTAAGTCATTTTGAATTATTAATAAAAAGTTAAAGTAACTTTCGATTAAAATTTTCTCATAATAAAAATATATCCTAATGATTTACCAAAAATGTATTATCATCTTTGCTAAATGCTTGATGCTACAAACTGTCCAATGTACATTTTCTTATAGTCAAACCAAAATTTCTGTGAATAGTTGGATACTAATGTATCTAATGAACAAAATTAAGTACCTAATTTAACAATTTGACTTCCTTAATAAATTATAAAAACGATTAAATAGTTTGCTTTTTGAGGAGACAGAGTATTCTTGAATTGACGACCGTTTTTTCTTTAATACTATTACATAATAGATATGCTTTGTGGTTTATTTTCATCAAAAATTCATTTAAATTCAGTGAATTTCTGTTTCGGTCAAGTTAAGTAACGTGTTTCAAATATGATTATATGAATTATGTAATTTGTTTGCTATATTGGAATTATAATAATATCATGTTTGTTATGCGTCGGAATTTGAAAAAATAATTCATATTTAAATATTAAAGTGTATGCATTTTTATGTAAATTTATAAATACTTATTTCTAAGACATTATGTTTACCTTTTTTAATGTAACGTTTTAACAACATAATATTATACTAAATTAACAAATATTTATTCGAAAATTAAAATAATAAAATAAATAATACTCGTGTAAGACAAATGTAACAATTATATCTGAATCATCCGGATTCGTCTAAGAAGAATTTATTATTTTTGATTAAAGAAATTACCTATCGATATATGAACAATATAAGATATTCACTAAGTAACCAAAAATAAAAATATATGTAACCAGCCCAAAAGTGTTTAAACCCTTAAAAATACAATTTTCAGAAGAAAATCCCTTATTATTCACATCTAGAGTTCGTATTAAAAATTAAAGAAGCACAATGTCAAATTTCATATTCTTTCATTATTATAATTTTTGAAATGAAACAATTAGTAAGCGTGGGAGCGATATTTGAATTGTGTATAGGTACATCGGTTACACAGAACGAATAATTCCAAAAACAATATAATTATATTTAATATAGAATTAAACAATGCAATTAATATATTATATTATAATAAATAAAATATAGTATTTTAATAATTTATTTAATTTCATTCAGATTCTTCATATAGAATAATTCTAATAACACACATTTTAATTATACAATTATTGTGTTTGTTATTCAAGTTGTTTGAATAACTACTGATACATGTGTCGTAGTGTAGAAATATTTTTAATAATACAATGCCGAGAGAATTTTTATATAGAAAATATATGATGTGTGCTCTCGCAGTTATATTTAATATTTCCAACAGACACAATCGTAAAATATTAAATACGTTATTATTATTTTTTAATAATGTGATAAAATAGTTCGTTTTAATTAAATTTTAATGTACATATATATGATATGTCCGAGTAGTAGGTGGTTCGGATGAGTAAAAGCAATAATTACGTGACCCATCGCATTAACATTAGCAACACTTTTTTCTATTTTGGAGCAAATAGTACTCGTTTTAACGAAAAGTTTTTATACCTCATTCATTCAAATAGTTTTGTTCATGAGTGGGATGGATGTTTTTAGCTGTATAGTTGTAGTACCATACGGAATACCATACAAAACAAATTTACTAATTCGTATTTATTTCTTGTTTCCAATAATTAGACATAATTTTAATCAAATGGATATCAAATTTATATATTGTATGAAAACTGTGATAAAATAATAATAATTTTCATTTATGAAAAGTGAATTCAAAATTTTAATGATAAAATAATGTAATTTTTAATAATAACTAAGTCATTATTTTTAGACAGACTATGCAATATCAAAATAATTGCATAATATTATTAATTTAATGACTAATTATTTTTTATTGAGATTTATTTTGTGTAAGAATAAAATGAAAAAACTAATTTAGAATACATTTGTTTTGAAATATGCTTGAATACATTAATTTTTAAGTATACAATTTTAATAAATAACCCAATAATTGTGTATTAAACTTATCAGTAAGAGTGTATGAAGAAAAAATAAATCTCTATAAATGTAAATGTCTGTAGATTATAAAAACAGAGTGAAAGTAAGGCATAGCATAATTATTTCATTATTCTGCCTTTACTAAATAAATCAAATTAGTTATAAAATTGAGTACCTATAAGTATTATTTTATTAAACCATAAGTTTACGTTGATCAAATTATAATTTACTTTAGATGCTATGGGGATCTCTAATTTTAATTTTCCTTTACGATATTGCTCCGATTATTAATAAAATAGATGTTTTAGATTAAATGTTTTATTTATATTTGGTGCATTAAAATATCATTTTTTAAGTTTTTCACCATATTTCCAAATAATCAAAAAAATTGATGAAAAATTACGAAAAAAAAAAAAAAAAAAACAGCTAAGTTAACAAGAATTGGTTTCGACAAAATTACATTTTACTATCTGACCCAACAATTGTCATTTTGTCATATAAATTATTTCTAGAGAATATTTTGCTAAAAAAAAAAATAACTAATATAATATAGGCGTGTAAGGATGTGTTATGTATGTGGAAGAGGTATGTAGTGCTGTGATCGGTGATGAAATATAAAAATGAAAAAACATCAAACATTTATTTTTTTAATAATTTATTAAAATTGATTCATTAAAATTATATAGATGGCTAATTATGACAATATTATTAAAAAACAATATCAATCCCTTAATGCAACAGAGTGTATAATATTTTTTGTTATCCCATCATTCGCCAACACAAAAAAATTAGATGATCCGAGAGCACGCTACGTATAATTGTCCGTGTGAAAAACATGTTGTGCTCAAATCTAAGCCAAATATAGACATTGTTTGGCCTTAAGACTCATTGATAGTCATTGCAAATGCCAATCTAATTGAAAATTGAAGGTGTTTAAATTGTATTAGCACATCTGTGGGTATAATAGGGATTTGCGGTAATAATATATTTTCACCTCGGAATTTGCCATTTAAAAAGATGGCTTCGATAACATTTTTCATTATTTTTTTTTAATGACTAATCGCGTGCCGTTGTACAACCATGGTGGGTTCAAATTACAAAGCAAAATAACCGGAGATCCAACCTTCAGTTGTAAATTATGCGGTGGCATGCCTGGTAAATCCAATGAGTTTAAAGACTCTGTTGTATAATTTACAGCTTCAGTAGCATTGCAAGCTGTATCAATAGATTTGTATGATACCAAGCCTCCTGGTAGGTAACAAATGTTGTATCTTGAGATTCGATTCGTTGACGTCCACATTTTTTGCTGCTAAAATTGCTCTTCCTGCCAGCCATTAATGATTTGTGAATTGTCTGTTTACATTGGGAAATATCTGCTCAATGAGAGCATCTTATGAATTGATGATTGTGCAGAAATCGGTCGATAATTGTGTGCATCCCGTTTCATTTGTAGTAACTTTCCCATCACCGATATCTAACAATTGTTTTGAGAATCTTCCGCACGCAGCTTTTTTTAATTGAATCGCAAGTATCGTAATCGTTCGTTCTCTATCTTTACATATATGTCGACCATGAATTGTTCACCAAGTTCTCGAAATCGTAGAATAACGTTGTCCTGATCGCATCTAATCATCAACCGATATGCATAAGAATCTTTCGAACTAACATCCTTGTTTGTTTTGGAACCTGTTGTGGGATCTTGTTGTTTAATATTTATGCAATACCCGTCATTTAATACCAAAAATAAAATTAATAGTTTTTAAATAGATTTTAATAGTTTTTTAATAGTATCATTTAATAACTCATTTTCAATTACGCAGTTATCGACCGGGTCAAAAATTATTAAATTAAACTACGATTAATTAAATAATAGCACTTTTTTAGCAATTTTCTTTTTTTCGTAAAAACCTTCTCCTGTCAATTACGAACAATTAAAAAAAAATTGAGCCAAATCGGCCCAGCCATTCTCAATTGATGAAATGTTATATATTTTTGGCTTCATTTTTATATATAAAGAGATTTTCGTCGGAATTAATTTAATATTATCGCGGAGACTGACATTTTTACTAAATTATAGAACTATATTTTTTTAGAGATTGTATAACTTTAAAAGATTATAACAGTACAAGTGTTCTGTTTCTAGATATTTAGAATTTAAATTTATTCTTAGTCTCTATTAGTAAAATGTTGATAAAATAATTTTGATTCGATAAAACACTTTGATGAGTTTTTCATAGGCGTTAGCGAACTTTATTAAGAATTAAAATAATTAATTTAACCCAAATCTCACTAAAAGTACGAAATCGTGTAGCTTAAAAATGAATCGCCGATAACAAACGTACGCAATCGTGTTTTACCCTTATTTACAATGTATTATTATGATGTAATCTGTAGTAAACATATTTTCTAAGTGTAATGATTTTAATTTGTATTCAATTAAAAATCAATCAAGAATATTTCCTAAGAAAAAAATCGTATAATTTAAAATCGCCTTTGAAAAATGCATAGAATCTGGTGTGCGACATTTTGTTGATGAAATGTGATGACGATTCCAATGGAATAACCTTCGACAGCACAATACAATAAATGGGTTTATATCTTAAACACGGAATCCATGGATGCAAGAGGAAAACATACCCTATTCCCCAGAAAGGATTTTTTTGACTTTTCAATATTTAGTAAAAACACCGGTTAAAAATATCCTAGACAATTTTTTTATTTCGAACGCACAAGTATGACGTTTTCAAAAATGGAAATAATATTGTTATTAATTTTTCCGTCGAAAACAAATAAAACCGTAGAGTACCTACATCTCATAAATATTTCGTAACATGTTCAAAGCTTTAAATATGCATAACAAATGAAAATCGAACTCAAATACATTTATAAACTTCTTTGCAGAAATGTCGTTATAGGGATACGTACGAAAACAACACCGGCTAACAACGGAGTCGTTTGAAAAATGTCCTTAAAAATCAGTGCGCGTAAAACCGATTTCGTTGGATTAAATGTTAAACAATGGCGTACTAGTTTTCGATTTCGATCGGATCTTTACCGAAACCAGCAATACCCAACGTTATTTTGGTTTCGACTTTTCACGTGCGCGTTTACGCACGTAAAAACGTTGAATATTCGATTCTGTTCGTCCGAACGAACGTATTAGACCGTTGCTGCGCGTCGAAATCGTACACCGCAGTACATCTGTACTGGCGAGACTGGACGGTCGCAAAACATAACCGGTCGTCTAATCCGTCCGCGGTCGAAGGGATCCGGTGTGGTACGCGTCAGGGTCGCGCGAACACGCGGTGGCACCAACGCGGTTGTTGTACGGTACGTGTCAACCGAAAACCGTTTCGACGGCCGTCGTCTTCGCACGAATCCTGTACACGCAGTTGTACGCCTAATGATGGAATGGGCAATAGCAACGAAATAACAGCGATAAGTCGCACACGAGAGGCCGTTCGTCACCACGAATCAAAGTCGCCTCCGCCGGTGCTACGTACATAAATCACGCGCTAATGCCACTCGCGCGTTATAGACGGCGCGCGTATGATGTACCCTTTGACGGATGTACGGCGCGCGCTTAAGCGCACAACACAGGTACCGGCTATTAATCAGGGACGGGGGCCCATTGTGCGGGGCGTAATGTTCGGCTGACGGTTAACCTCGTCGCGGGCACACACCAGTACACCGTAAGCATTATTCACTCTCCCGAACCTAATATATTATCTGTGGCGCGCGACCCCCGCACCCGCACCCCCCACGTCATGTCGAAAATGTCATTTGCACGCGGCCGCCGTCGCCCATATCGCATCTCGCGCACGCGCACGCACAAGCATATATGCATACGCACGGCTACGCGTACAGCGGCCGCCCGGACCGAAGAAACAATTTTTCAGTTTTTTTTTTTTTACACAGCGTCTCTTGTGCTCTAACTTATGTTGATACCGACTTTTTGTGTGCTCCGACAGGTGGCGTGGTTACGGGTAGACACGCAGACCATACTGACCATCCACAACCACGTGATCACGAAAAACCACCGGATCGGGGTGTCGCATTCCGACCACAGGACGTGGCACATACACATCAAGGAGCTCAGGGAGTCCGACAAAGGATGGTACATGTGCCAGATCAACACGGACCCGATGAAGAGTCAGCTGGGCTTCTTGGATATAGTCGGTGAGCACGGCAGCTATTACGCGTTATGGGGCCGCGTCGTTTACGGCCAAGCGCGCGCATATGGTAGTGCGAATATGTGTTCGCGTTCGTTCGATGGTTCCCGCGGGGTGGAGGACTGTGCATCGTATTACAATCGCTATCGGAGAGGTCGTAACCCTGCCCGTGTATAACAACAACGGATCGCGGGCTGTATATATATACGGACACGCACATAAGTGCGCGTTTGTATACCAGCTTTTATTTACTTTCACGTATCCTGCAGTTTGAAATATACTTTCTCGTCTAAAATTATTTCGTTTCATTCCGTTCGACACCGCATATCCGACCCTGTTTTACAGACGGAGGTTTTATATTCTACAAGTCCATTCGCCTTGAAATAAAACTCACTTACGCGTATGAAATTTAAAATGATTAAAAAACGACAAAAAGAATCGGTATTTCTAAAAATAAACACTAGAGTTTAGTCGACCATCGATTATAATGTACTGAAAGCAAAACTGACTGTATTGGGAAAATAATTCCTGTTTGTTTACACCATATTGATTTTTAACCGTTCGAAAAAGAATACAAATATAAAACACTTAGTGTATAGAATTAGTTCCAAAACTAATGTATGAATACGGAAATAGTTTATTCTTAATAGTTCTTACGACCCACTAAACCTATTTTCATCGATATTGAAAACAATATTAATTTCATTTTTAATTCTTGAAACTTATCTATATTAAATAATCATTATCTTGACTAGTTACAAACAACGAACTGAAATATAATATGACTAATATGACTTAGTATAATATCCATTTATGAATTAAAGTAATATGTGTTATAATATAAAGAGATTGATACAAGAGAAATAAAAATTATATTTGTATGGTACGATTGTGTAACTAGGTGTCTCTCCAGAATGTATTAAGTACGATATCTCCGACATTATATGACTAAACCAACAAACTAAACTCTTCTTTAATACATTTTCAGAAATTAGTGTATGTGTTTCAATTCAAAATTAACAAATCGTTATATTGTAAATTTGAATGGTTGCTATTTTATAGGGTTTGTTATTCTGAGAATGTTAATGGTTCAACTACTTATGCTCATAAACTCCATAATTATTATTGATTGTATAATATTTAGTTTCCAATTGAATTAACCTATAGCCGATTTGAATGATCTCTCACAATTTCAGTACGAGTATTATATACAGTAATTAATCGTATTTTCCGCGCACGTAAAGCGCGATCGAAAGACCACACTTCAACTGTAGCTATACACGTATCTCATATGATACATAATATAGTCGTTACTACTATTATATGCTTAGACGACTACAAAGGGCGCGACAACGGGAAGCGTAGTAGATGATGATGATGATGATGATGATAAATAATAATAATAATAATCAACAGTAAACAAATGCTTTGACATTTTTCAACCCTAATCATCTTTATCTTTTTCCGCATAACAGTCATCAATTACTGTTGATACTCGATACCTAATATTACTATTATACGCCTTTGTAGTTTCGAAATGGTTACTTCCATGTCCCGGCGGCTGTACATGTATTTATCATACAAGTGCAGGAAATAGTGAATTTCGTATTTCAAGCATATAATATTTACTTACAATACATCAATAATAAAATTATTCACTGGTTACGACGAATTTCAACTTTTCAATTCGTAAACTTTTTCTTGTTGTTTAGTACTAATACTGAAGAAAGCGCAATCAATAATATTCTACCAATTTCATTTTATATTCTTCGGAGTATTTGCATTATATTATATAACTGTGAGATCCGTTAAGATCTCTGAAAACAGAAATCAGTCGTGACTAGAAGATTTGCTATCAGAACTCTTTGATTCTGTCTTAGATGATTTCACTGGGTGTTACTGGTTTCCGCCAAAAATAAGCTTTCCGTTTTTTACTATTATCAGTAAAAAAACTAAGTGTGATGATAAAATTATACCCACTATGCAAAATATACCTACTATGAACATTATATATACATACATATATACTCGTATATATATATATTGAGGGTATGCAATATAATATATTTGTATTGGTTATTTTTTTAACTGGTAAAAGAATATCATTAAATACTTACTTTAAGGGGTTCCCAAACTTTAAAATCCTATAATTTATAATTGGCGGAATAAGGAATGATGTTTTTTTTTTTTTAATGTGGTGGAAAATGGTATTTGCAGAAAACGGGAAGCTAATTTTTGGCGGAAACCGGTGACACCCGATTTCACTTGAATATAGTATAACAATATTTTTGATTGGCTATAAGCCGTAAGGGACGAAGAGGTATCATACGGTTATATTGATTTTACGTTTTTTTTGATTTCCTTTAATTTCACTTTTTAGAATATACCATAATCCAAGATATAATATTCTTATTCAAGGTTAATTAAATTGGGTGATAGTGTTTTGGTTCCACTGAACAATGATTTTACTACTTATTCTTGATTCATTTTTGAAATACCTTCTACCAAATTCTCTA
This sequence comes from Sipha flava, assembly GCF_003268045.1. Taxonomy (NCBI): domain Eukaryota; kingdom Metazoa; phylum Arthropoda; class Insecta; order Hemiptera; family Aphididae; genus Sipha; species Sipha flava. Next base: position 748,265 of record NW_020272895.1, read on the forward strand.
CACCGATTGCTTTAATCGACGAAAATAAATCTTTGATTTTCATGGTTTCCATTACCGAAGCATGCCGGGTTGTAATTTATGCAGTTTTCGTTGTACCATTCAACTGGTTGTCACTGCAGCTAGTCAGTATAAATAATATGTATATTATAAATATATGTGTACATATTTTGATACGTTGCTTACGTATGTCAGCTTAATAAATTGACAGTAAGCACACGCACACGCAATTACAAAACTGTAAGTTAGCGAGTTAGATTATGAGTTCATTTGCGCATCTTGCATAGAAGTTACACATTATAGTGACGACATGATGAGTGCTGCAACAGTGATCTATTCAAAGGACTTAAAAGCCAATCTATGTCCCTTCTTCGTGGTACATATACCCGCACCACCCGATCGGGTTTTCCCTTGGACTACTTTTTACCCGTGTCACGCTTCGGGAAGAGGAGGTACCCGAAAGGGGTTTTATTGGCTGCCGCAGTCTGTGTGTTTGTACACTGCATATATTTACCCCCTCAGTCCGTTGTCATTTTGTATCCTCTATCGTGTTCACGTACAGAAGCCCACTGGAACGGTCTCTGTTAAATGGGTCAGAGGGCTCTTTGCGGAAAACCACAATGCTTCTCATTAGCATCTTATTGAGAGGCTTGGTGCCGCGAGAATGTGTATATACATATAAACATATAGCGATTATAAGTGTATACTCACTGGCGTAGGGTACACAATATACACTCGGGTGGGCAGACCGCAGGAGTGTGTTCATCGAGAGTTTATGCATTGCAGCTATGTGGCTTAATTACGACTTGTTACATACACACACATACGAGTACACTTGCATCCTCCGTAAGAGATATCGTTTATTCATTTATAACGCTTCGTCGACTCTACTAACGCAATGTATAGCTTATGGTCATTTATATTTCAATATATACACTCTCGTCTGTATATTTATGTGTTTATACTTTACAAAACATTATTTGTTTAAATATAATCGATGATAATAATGATATGTTAATTACTAGGGTTTTTAATATAATAGATATTCATCAGAAGACCGCTATTGCTAACGATGTATATCAAAGTAAATTTGGTAGTCAGCATACTTCAAATATCTATATGCTTATTGTCTAGTTTGAACGCTAGACAGTATCTCGACTTAAATCCCTTATTTAGGCGTCAAAAATAATGCCGGAGTTCATTCAACATCATCACATCAATAATGGGCTTTTTAAATTATCGTTCAATAATATTAAATGTTTCTTGTGACTAAAGAGCTGTAACTAGTAAGAGTAAAATATCTAGATTCATCATTCTGGGTGGATATTGCCTTCTTCCCGGAAATTGAACTTTAAAACATAATACAATTAAAAAGAAATTTGACTTAAAAAAAAAGAAAAATCAAAAGCAACATTATAAAAATCCAACATCGTATTATATTATAAACGGAAACATATTATAAATATTACATATTACGCCAACTTAAATAGAATAGGGTAAGCAACACCTAGAATTTCTTAGTTTTACCTATCCTATTGTAACGGATTCTGCCCGATTTACATTTGTACGAAATGATAAGACAGATAAAAATCACGTTCAATCAGACTTGGGTAAAATACTTTTTAAAAGTATTTAGAATTAATACTCGAATATTTACAAAAAATAGTATTCCGAATATGTATTCAAATACATTACAAAAATTGTATTTCAAATTAATTATTTAAAATACTTCAAAAGTATTCCGAATACTATTAAAATACTTTTAGTTTTCATACTGTAAAAATAATAGATGTCCATTCAACAGAAATATTTGAAATTGTAGACTAAATATATGTTATTGTATTATATTTTTATATTACATAACTGTTATAGTTTCTGGTTTACAAAAATAATAAATACCTAATATTAGCTTATACAAGATACGATGAAGAAGTAATAAAATCATTTAAAAAAGAGATGATTTAACGGTATTTGAAATACTTAAAAAGTATTCTGAATACAGTATTTCGAATATTGTATTCGGAATACTACCCAAGTCTGCGTTCAATTCATATATGACATACAAGAAACGACAGACACGCATTAATTTGATTCTATTTTCGTTTCGAACAGACAGTCAAAATATGATCGTATAGACCTAAACATAAAGGTTTCACGACGTTTCAAAAAAATAAAATTTGATGAAAAACGTGTAATTTTGTGTAAAATTGTTTTGAGGAATATAAACAACATATTATTTATACTATTATACAATTATATATTTTATGGTCCAATATAATAAAATACGTACCTATGTACTATTTCATAATAATAATTAGCGTAAAAACGTTTCTTTACAAATGTAATTTATAAATTAATTCAAATTCATAAATTCATAAAAATATGTATATTTTAAATTAATTAATTCCGACAGTCACCGACGGACCAACAAAACATTCTTTGCTCGAATGTTTTGTTGTGTATTGTGTTGTTACAGAAATTGTCGGATCGGTGTGAAATAAAAAAATGAAAAACCATATTATTCAATTATATTGATATAATGTTTTGTCATGTCGTTTCATGTGGTGTAGTACAAGTGTAAATTGGGCATTATTTTAATTTTTATTTTGTATTAAAATAATTACAACTCATTGTATAGCGAGCGCATAGGAGTAACATCAAAATATTGGTTTGGGAACGAAATTTCTCTTGTGCGCCAATTAAGAAAACCATATTTTAGATCTTTAAGGAGTACATAGTTTTTTGAAAATTAAATTTTCATTCAAAAAAATTTACTTTAATTTTTGTTAAATATGCATCTGGTAATAATAAAATATATGATGAGGTATTTAATAATTTCAGTAATATGTAATTAAAATATCATGTCTATTAGTTATTGAAGTAAATTTCTTAGAAGTTATTGTTCGACGTTTATCTTGCACATTAACATAACATATGAATATATTTATTTCACATACGCTAAAATTTAAACCGTAAACGGTGGATTTTGAGTTACAGATACAATTGTTATTTAACTTCAAATGACTAACAAAATATATATAAAAAAAAATTAGAAAAAAAACTTAGTGCACATTGGGCTCTTTAGGGCTAAGAGTTAGGATTTATGTTGTTATACTCCATAATTTTAGTTTATAATAATATATGGTTTTGTTTATCAATATAATTTTAAATATAATTACCTACTTTATTTTTCTTATATTGATACATATTTACAATTTCATATCAAACAACATTTAAACATAATCAACTTGTGTCATCTATTATAAAATATAAGAAGACAATTTTTATTTTTATATTTATTTGTATATTGAAATATTTTATTTTTTTTTAATTATTCTTAATTACAATAGATACTTATAATAAAAAGGATACATATCTATAACGTGTACCTTATTATCTAACACTATACAATATTATTATGACTGAATTTTGAATACATTCATCTATTTACGTACAAACACAAAAATATTCTCTTTACTCAACAGGTTAATTAACCTAGCCCGGTAAAAAGTGCAATAAAATTATCTAACATCTGATTTTATTATAATATTTTATAATAATAAATCGTTTTAATTTTAAAATGTCAAAATCATAGTTGGTGTGCTCTGATTGGAGTATGAACAAATCGAATATAAATTGTAACTCGTAAAATTGTTTTCTAATGAATATTACTCATACACTTCTAATAAACCGAATCGACACGACACTGTCGGATCCATTATTTACGACTTTAAGAGTTATAAAATTTCATTATGATGGAAACTGGTAACTGAAAAGTATTTATTCCTTTTTTTTTTTATTCAGACATTATTAAAGACGCCATTTTATAAATTATTGTTGAATATTGTGTTTGGTGCATAAGAAAAAAATATCTTCGAATTTTATTCGTTTTGACATTAATTTATACAATATTTCAATTAATGCACGTAAAAGGATTTTTGATTTTAAATTAAAAAGTGTAAAGGAGGAAAAATGTATATTTATAAATAAAGATAAAAATAAAACAAAATTGAAACAAAACCAACTACAGGCGCGAAACTAGGTGGCAGTATACCAGCGATGATGATGGTGTGCAATCCAGTTTAGTAAGTAATCGGATAAAAAATACGTCGTGGTTTTATACATATTATTATGCATATAGTATATATACGAGTGTATATACATATATATTTATTTACTTAATATAAATAAAAATCGTATTATACGCACCGCTGAAGGCGGTTCTTGAGTGACAAGTTTGTAAGAGAAAAGAGAAAAAAGTAAACGGTTGCCCGATAGTTGCCGATGTGTCGGTGTCGTCGGTATAGCTGCATAAGGAGAGCAGGTCAGGGGAGAAAAAAAAGTTGAAAAAAAAAGTCGATTTATCAGTTTTGTGCCGCTGCCACACTACGCTAGAGGATTTTTCATTATATGCTACAAAACTTCCCCTCTACACACATTCCTACAATTTGATCTCTTCGCTGTAGCGTGGCCACTGAAGTGTTTATGTGGTTAGAGCGACAAAAGATTTAATGAATCATGAAGTTGGAAGTAGAGGAAAATAAAAATAAACAGTTTCAATAGATCGTACGCGAGTCTGAGTAGAGTGAGTGAGTTAATGGTGGATTAAAAAGTTGACTACTTTTTTCTCGTCGAAGTCCATCCGTTCATCCTATTTGTGCATTAAAATATATAAATATATATAGGTACATATAAGCGATTTGACTTACTTTTCCATCACTCTCTCTCTCACTTCGGCTTCCTGTTTCTCGGTTTCTGTCACTCATCCATCTCACGAACAATTCCTTAAAATCAGAACATATTTTAAGTAATTTTCACTAGGTGGCACTTCAATAAAATTGTCTACTGTCGTAGTTCATAGACATGGTGCTCTTTTGCAGAGGAACATACAGGGAAAATCAACTCCTGTCACTACAGTCGTTATAAAAATGTATTGGTTAGTAGCACGATTACTGGGTAGCATTCAATTATCACTGGGGGGGGGGAACTAGTGCCACGTACTTTGTATGTTAAAATATGTTCTGCTTAACATTACACCTCAAACTCCGTCAGTCCTCCGCACGCGTTCTCTCGTTCGTTTCACCGTAGCCGCCATGACGGTGGCGAATCCAGGATTTTCTTTTGTGGAGGGATTTTGAAAAATGTTTTCCCTTGGGTGATATTTTTTATAACATTGCAGTCATTGATTGATAATAAAGTAAGATAATAGTAAGTAATATAATACACTAATTTAAATCTAAGACTACAAATTTCTTGTATGAACAGAAATACAAATATATGCTCTCCCCTCATATTTTTAAAAAAAAATGTTTTAACCCCCTCCTCTCCGTAGATCCGCCACTTCACCGTGGTAGTTCCATTCGGCCGCGCGTCCACTCGGCCGACGTATTTATTATTTTACACACGAATCCGATATAATCAATCGCGTTTTTCCAGTTCCGCCGGACATACTGGACTATCCGACCAGCACGGACATGAACGTCCGGGAGGGCAGCAACGTGTCACTGAGATGTGCGGCTTCGGGGTCACCCGCGCCCAACATCACGTGGCGCAAAGAAGGCACGGAACTCATACGGCTGGAACGCGGCCAGCAAGGTCAGTACTGTTTTGTAATATAATCAGCGGTTATTTGTACGGTTTAATAACAATGTATGTACCTGCGTTCGTCGTGCACACCGTTCTCGCGATCGATGCACTTATACATTGTGCACGTCAAACGTATGAAATTAACGTCGTTGGCCCTAGCCTACAGTATTACGATAGCGGAGGGGTGTATCGTATTATTTATATGTATATATACGTGCACAGGGGATCTCTTCGCCGTCGTCGTCGAAATGGCCCTGTGGATGCCAAAACCTCTAATACGTCGTAACCTGTGGTGTTCGTTCGCAGTATACCTAATACACGTATCGCGATTGCAGTGTGCGACGGTGAAATAGGTGTTGCCTATGGTTTTGATTAAACATGATTTGTTGCCCGTAGAACGCGCAACTACGTTGAAATATTGTATTCTGATTTTCAATAGGAATAACGAATATTCGTCAGCATCGCTGCTTCGTCTAAAAACTGAATTGGTTGTAGTATATAAATCTCAATCGTTTTGTCATCTTCGACCGAGGAGTTTCAATCCTAATATTTACTTCGATCGCGTCTACTGACAATCACACGGGTGGATACGTGTAAAAGCAATAACGCAATACTCTATGATATTCGCATTTCAAAATGTTAAATTTAACATCAAAAATAAAATAAATACTTTACAATAACAATAATAATATAACGTTAATGTATACCTTTTTTTTACATGTTCTTTGCACTGTTCTTAAGTATTTCAGGTTTTTTAAAATAAAAAAAAAAATTGTTCAAGTTATCAGTGTTTTAATAAAACAGATGCTCTTTTATTTGCTCAACTGTTCAAAACTAATCAAGTGAAATGTATTTGAAAAAAAGAAGACAAACTAAAGAAAACGATTCGTTTAGTTCACATCTGGCAATTTTGCTAATGCTTTAAAAAAGAAATAGTATGACTTTTATGTATTATAAACATGATAAATTTTCCATCAGGTAATGCTAGTCACCGTATTTCTACCAAATACGATTTTTGAAAGCTGTTGGTGACAAAAATATAATACTAAATGCTATGTGCACATTAATATTCAGAGAGACCCGTCAATGTCACATATGTACAAATATTATAAGTTGTAATATCTAAACATACTATCAACTTATTTCAGCCTGTTATTAAAATATATATTTTATAAATGTATGAACTAAATTGATATTTTTTTTAGTTGTGAAACACTGGATACTTTTTTAATCTTGAAATCACTGAGCTTATAACAACTTATAACAATGTTTGATAGTTCTAAAGATATAAATGAATATTATCATGTGATAACTAAGTTGTCTAAAATAAAATCAATAAAACAAATTTGAAACGTTACTAATAATTTAATAAATGTTTATCTGTTAAATATCTTTCAATAATGTCAGCTATTTTAAGATTAAATGATTTTATGACACTCTTCGACGGAGTTTTCATAAAAATGGTTAAAAAAAATGTATTTATTTTCTACTGTTGTTAATTTACTCCTATATATTTAAATGACAATTTTAATTTGCAATTAAAAAAATACTGTAAAACAGTTAGACTGAATTTAAACGATGCGTACATTATTCGATCATACAATATAATTCACCAATCTCTTATTTAAAACACTCTTGGTAACTTAGTTATTTTGATAAACCAATCTCAATGTACGTTCTTATTTCAATTTGAACATGATAGTTAGAATATTATAAGGCAAGTACCGCCGTACACGACCGTTATGGTAAGAGACATAAGAAAAAAGTTTAAATAAATAACCTTTTAGCATTATTCAATTGCATGCACATCTTATATCATTTTCTAACGATACGCGTATACACACTTCTTACGTATGTATGAATAGTCATGTATGTGAATAAAAATACTTTTGGAAAAAAAAATTAAATAATGACGAAAATAATATCGTTAGAATATATTCGCTCATTGCAAACATTCGAAATTTGAAAGGTTTCGAAGCGTTTCAAATTAAGATATTTTAGGCAAAAATCAAAATGTTTATTTAGTTAAAAAAAAAATAATAATAAATATAGTTTACGAATACTTAATTGTTGGATTTTTAAGTTAATCGGCCGCATATCTATCGAGCACTAGTGATGAGGGACTAGAAAATAATAACAGGAGCTAAAATATATAATTTTACGCACATAATTGTACGTACGCATAATAATATAGTATTGACTGCAATACACGATGTTAGTATTTGACGAATCAAAATATGCAAAACCGGCTTCTGGAGTTCGGAAAATATTTGTTACTATTCAATATTACGTTGCGTAATTATTGTCGGTCGAATGACGATAAATCCAATCGTAATATTGGTGTATTCGATATCGTGAAAAACGTACCATTTTCACTAGCTGTAGATTATAACACGAGGTAGTCTGGTCTGTGCATGTATTGTGGAAGTATAATAATAATGTAGCACGGCGTTATTAACTGATTAGTGGTTAGTGTACATACCTTTAGTTTGTGATTCCGTTATCGTTATTTCCTTTTATAGTTAACTTGACACAAAATATTAAAACGGGAGCTCATCAATTTATACTGTGGTACTGTGGTTTAAGTCTCAGAGGAATTTCGAACATTACTAATTGCCCCTTAAACACGCGAATATTATAAATGTTTATTATCTATTAATCACTTGACCATTTATTATATCATCATAATATGTTGTTTATCATTGGCAATTGGAGTTTCTAGTTTAATTGTTATTATCCTTGTAGCAGGAAAAACAAGTTATACATGTATTTTACACTCGGGTCAGCAACTAATTATTTCATTTTGAAACAATTGCACCTTTTCTATTCGTACCGAATCCAATACACCAAACGTTATGGAAAAACTTTCTGATTTGAATTTATATTTGAACAATTAACAAATCATTTGGACGAGTATCTATACTTTGAAATAAAAATGATTGAAAATGCTAAAATAATTATAATTTACTGGTTTTAAGGCCGATAAGTTATAATCCTTTTTAAATCCCATAGTTCTACTAAAATATAATTGCAACAATTTTTATGTATACAACGATGTATTTTTGTATGATATGATATGATATATGATATGATAACGATATGATTTTATGTATACAAAAACGATAAAAGAAATATTATTGACATTAAATTCATCAACGTTGTTTCATAATGTATAATATTATATGGGTTAAAAATATTAGATATTTATCAATTAAGGTGATGATATTATTCTTAGGTTTTTATAATTGTAATTCGGACATTTTCAACTGATCAATTTCTCTGCTAGATGAAAGCCAATTTAAATAATTTAAATAATATGATTAATAATTAGTAGTGTAGTTATTGTTATCATTCGATTTTATCGATTCAATTTGAGTTGCGTTTATAACACTCAAAAACTTTTAAATTTATGAATTTAAATATATAAACAACTGCATCGATAGTACATAAAAAAAAAAAAAATTTAACAAAAGTACACATTGAAGAAATTGAGAAAGAATTTTACAAGTGTTATAATATTGTGGTTTTGTTCACTTTGATAGTATATTAGTAAATACGCGTATTATTCATTCTGATTCTGCAAACATATTTTTTTATACTACCTTTTTGACGAAATAATTGATTGAAAATTTAAAGTACATAAAAATACAAACAATGAATTAAAATAAATTACATACAACATTTTAATAGGTAATTAACATTGTATTAATATAAAAATCGTTTTCTTATTTTCTTGATACATTAAATAGTTATATTTTTTAAAATTTATTGTGTTTTCAGTTTTAAAAATATTGAACTGTCATGTCATATATAATCAATTGCTCAAACAATTTATAGTGAACAACTCAAAATTGTGTATATGATATTGTTTTTTTTTCTTTTCGTAGTTTCGTTTTAAACTATCGACCGATAATAAACTAATCACCTCAAATATTCTTTGTTACTAACTAATACTTATTGTAAGTCAACAGAAATTGAATGGATATATTTTTAAAGATTTAAAGTTCCTGTTTCCACACTTAACGAAATTAATTAAATGTTACTTATAGTTTTTCTTGATTTTTTTGTATTCCTTAAATTGTATAGCTCCTTTAAATCCACAAGTTATATAAAAAAAAGTTCAGCATCATTTTTCCAGCGCGTTTTAATAACTATTTCTTTCAAAGTCAAAAAAGTATACCTGCCCTTGTTATTAACCCAATTTTATATTCACTCGATCGTTTTAAGTAACTATAAATTATATTATAATAATAAGAATTAAAGATTTATTAATATAATTGTAATTATAGTATACTTGTAACTTGTGTAGTATGAATATTAATAGAAACTATGGATATTCGTTGTCAACACTTTTTTTTCAATTTAGAAAATTATATAATCTGTATGCCCATGGTGCAATAAATATAAAAGTTAATATAATATAAATCAAAACAACAGCATCAGTAACAGATAATTATTTACGGTATTAACTTATCATTTTCATTTATCAAAAAAATCCTAAGCATATAAATAAATATTATTATGTATTTAATAAACATATTATGATATTATTGTTTATAGCAGGTGATTTGTATGTGTTAGTGTATAACTAAATATGCCCTGAAAAACCACATATAAAATAATATAAGATTATAATATGTAAGTTTTCAGAAGTCTTACTGATATGAGTAGGTACGTGTTAAGTTGTTTAATAATTATCAAAATCAACAAAATGCATTACGTTACGTATTATACACACGATGTTAGACTTTAACTGAGTTTCGAGTCACAAATGTATTCGTTGAACCATAAAATCTAAAGAAAACTCGAAATCAACTACCTACTCGTATTTACGCAAATATCAAAATTATTTAGCAACGTTAACGAAACAATTCATGCACCTTTTCTTAGTTCGATGGTACATAAATATTTGAATTTGTCAAAAATGTTGACCCATCGGTTACAATAATGATATATGTAGCTTGCACGGACACTCTTATTAAATTATCTAATGCACGTTGTACTAGCAGAATTTACCTAGTGAAAAGTAATTAAATTCAAACAAATTCTCGCGTGACTATCACACTAACATCTACGTACAATTAACTGCTAAACCAATTATATTTACATATAGGTAACATACGTAGCTTTGAGACTTCTGAGTATCTGATTGCTATTTCTATAATTGCATTAGTCGTCTCTATACGAATCATTATTTAATATTATTGGTAGACATTTTTCAATCAGCGCGCACTATCAATATGTTTTCATGTTTTTAAAACAAATGATTAAATGAGAATAACGATATCATATATGATATCGCACTTTAAAATTATTCTATTTCATTTATTTAATTATTACTATAACCATTTATTAAACAATATAAAAACAATTATTCTGTGCACATTTAGGTTTATCTACCTTCTACAAGCAAGCTTGTGATCAACGTGGAGAGTTATATTCTTATAATATCTACACACGCAATACAATTACAATAAAATTATTTAAAGACAAAATATGAATAAAAATAAACATAAATTTTATTTTCTTATAATCTACACACTAAATACAATTTCAATAAAAGAAATTAAAGACGAAATATAAATAAATATAATGATAAAAGCAACTATGTATTATATGAAACATCAAACAAAACATCATATCTGGGGAGGGAGTTTTGTACAAACAATAAAATGTATATGAAATGATTCGTAGGCGCATATTCATATTTGACATACGAGTATGGCAGTTACATCGAATTTTACAATATAACATCAAACCAAAATATATTCTCTTGTTACTCTATTGGTTTTAAAATAATTTTCTTTATCAGTTTTATTATAATCATTACATATTGTTATATCCTGAATTGAAAATGGTGTACAATTGTGCATAGAAAAAGCAATAAATACGGTAATGATTATAATTTACTGTTGTATTTTTTTAAATTAAGATTTCTTATGAATCTGTTTCATTCCGAACCTGCTTTACTGAACACCACATCCCATATTTTATCAGAAAACAACAGACAAGTTTCATCTGCATATGTAATAATAGAACCATCAATGCCTATATAACATAAACTGTTTATATACATAATAAATAAAATGGATCCTAAAACAATACCTTGTGGTACACTACAGTTTATACTATATATTTTACTTATATAGCCATTTAGAAGTACATATTATGTTCTATTTTTGAGATATTACATACAAATATGTACACAAACACATCCTGGAAACTAAAATTTCAGAGTTTAAAAATTTTAATTATTATAGAAAACAGTTGGTACATTGTTTATTATCGGTATATGATATCACATGATTGCAAATGACGCATATCGATATTGTTCAGAAATTCAATTCCATTAAACATCTGTGAACTTTTATAAGGTTTTAGAGAGAAAGTTCATGTAAATCGAATAGACTGAATAATTAACGTTATAATTAATATCTGGACGGCAATCAACTACAGACAACAGTTGTATTGTTTTTGATATACGCTTTACTAAAAATACACCGAATACAGTAAATACAGCTAATATTGGTTTGGTTACATTTTTATAGAGCATAATATTACTAATGCGATGTATACGTTTCGTTATCTCGAATTTCGTTATGTAATATTGTAAACTGTTCTTATGCATCTTACCAATAATGAGCGATGGGGCCTTTCCAAGTGTTAATAAAACTTGCAGTGTGTCTAAAACTAGTTCCCATTGCCCGTCTAAAAAAAAAAATACACCAAAGGTCTATTTTCGTTTCCTTCAAACTTACCAACAACTTCTATTCATGTGTATAAAACAATCTAAGAGTTTATGCTCGTTTATATCAGTTTACTATATTAGCGACAGAGGCAAACGATGCAAAATCAACTGTCATGTCAACTATTGCAATCAGTGTTCATGAGTAACGCATTCATTATGAAAAAAAAATAAGTATATTAAGGACCGGGCTCCGCCAATTTATATTGAAAATAAATCTATGCAAACATTTTAAGTAAGTAAATAAGATCTGAATACGTATATTTGAAGTTATAACCATTTAGTAAAATTATTAATTTTATGAAATAGAAACAGTTTTTTCCACTCTACGTGAATTATAGAAATATTTCACGAATTAGTTTTTTTTTTTTTTTCATAAAATGGTCGCTCAAATTCGACAAGTTATTTTTAAAGTATGACTTTGGCAAACAAATAATCTATTCAAAAATCACCATAACAATTAACAACTTTTAAAAACATAAATGTATACGTGATATATTAAATAATAACAATCAGACAAACCGTTGAGAAACGACTAAAATATTAAAAAAAAAATAATAATTGTTCGGGGTGTGAATGAATCTGTTGTGTTGTATGTGCAATAAATTATAGCGGGTAGTATTTAGAAATAACAAAAAACAAAACTGTCGATGGACAAAGTATAAAAAATAACTTGGTCGACAGTCCCTATACAATATGATTTTTGGGTTTTAATGCGTTTACGGATTCATTGATGAGTATATTTCATGTTATACCTAATTCAGATTATTAAAAATTACAAATAATAAAATCATTATAATATGATTCTGAGAATTTAAATAAATTATTTAGTTAAATTATAAATCAATGTTTAATTATATCTTTATGGTTTAATTGAATAATAATTAGCAATATATTTTCAATTGTATTATCCCTGAGAATGAAAAGTTTTAATTTGCACTATGTATTTATTTATAAGTTTATAAACTTAAAATTGACTTAAGATAAGTAAAAAACTTTTATATTTATAGATTTATTCGGATTTACATAATACAAATGGAGTAAAATGCGATTTATTCTTTTTGAAATAAGTGATGTTTTATTTGAGAAAGTAATCACTTTCAAAATAACTATTATCAAATCGTTTGATTTATTATTTGAATCTCACTGTGCTTTATTACAGTTGGCTAATAAAAAATTGATAAAAGTAAAACTAATACGACTAAAATAGACGTCGTGATTCAAATAAATGAAACAAATATTTTTACGCTTAATATTGATATAAAGTCATTAATTTTTTTTTCATTGAAATTTTTTTGAAAGTTACTTTTTAACCAATATATTCCATTTGTTATACAGAATGATCAGTATTTATAAAAACATGGTATCTAAACAGAAATTAGATGCAGAAAAGTATAAAAAGAAAAAGAATCTTGTAGATTAAAAACCTAATATATTTTCTCTTATTTTTATTATAAATGTGAAAATATTAAAAAGAAAATCTGTAAGATAAAGTCTCAATTTTTCTTTAACAATGCGAGAATAGGTTTTTATGATGGTGATATATATATTTATATTAATATTTTATTAATTTTGTTCATCATTTTAATTAATCATTAAATAAACTATAAAATGTTTATATAATCTAATAAAATTATATAAAATCTTTAGTTATAAAATGAAGAATCAAATGTAAAAAATAAAAAAAATAATTATAAATGTAAACAATATCCGCATTATTTTGCTTTGATAAACCTCAACAATAATTTTTATATTGTAATAAAAATACAAAATAATTTATACAGAAATGTAAAGCTTTACATTTATTAAACATTCGTAATCCTTAGAATTTAAGAAAAATAAAAGACTATATGTATAAATAAAAAATATGTTCTTCGCTCATGCAGTAATATAACAGCTGTAATCCAAATCAACAGATTTTCTTTAAATACTGTAAAAATTTATTTTACCTAAATATTTATTACGATTATTTGTGTATACAGTTTTTAATCATTTTAATACAAAATAAGTTTCCTTTTCATCAAAATAAATATATATTAACATAATTCAATAAAATACTTATGCTCAAATAATTTCGATATTTTCTGAAATGTTTTTAGTTTCAGTTTTTAGTTTTTATCATTCTTCATTATAGTTAAAACTCAAATAAAAGAGAGGAATGAAGTTTTAATATGATAGTTTTTACTAGAGCTTTTAAAACACGTGTCACGGAATTCACGTGTACACGTGAAATACATGTTTATCCAAAATATATATCCATTTTTACAATTGTAAAATTAGTAATTTTATGTTATTCACTTGAAGTTTTAATAAAATATTAATAGTACAGTATTAAGTTAAGGATATACGTTTTTATTTTGGATTTTACACGTGACACGTGACACGTGAATTCCGTGAATTCACGTGTATTAAGAGCTCTAGTTTTTACATCTATTGCTGGTTTGAAATTAAACTTAACAACATAATTCTGTAAGTATACATTTGTCTTTAATTTTATCAATAAACCTTAATTTGTATAATCATCATAGAAATATTTTATTGATGTTATGACAATAAAAAAATCTTTTTGAATAATTTATGTTGAAATTAACTAAATAATCAACTTAATTACAAAAATGACTAAAATTAATGGCCCATAAATATAATTGTTTTTTTTTTTTTTTTAACGCTTTACGAGTAAGCTATTAACTAAATCTGCCATCTTTGACAATTTGATTTTCTATAAATTAGAAAATTTGGATTTTATTTTTGGTACGTTGCCCATATTAAAAGTGCTACGATTGTGATTTCAGATGATAATCACACATTATTCGTTTACCAAGAATGTTTTAGTAAATCCTATTGTATGTTTAAATTCTTTAAGGACTACAAATAACTAAAAAGTTGACAAATTTAAAAATATGTGCATCAACGATTGAAAATTCTTTCTATGATTAATATTTTTTAATTTCCTTATTACATAATCTAGTTAAAATGTTTTTATTACTAGAAAAAAATGTAAATAAATGTTAATATTCTGAAAGTAGGTACTTTCATTAGATTGAAAGTAAATCAGTATGAGATTATTGATCATTATTTCTGTAAGTCACTGAACTTCGTAAATTAAATTCTAATATATTTTTCATTAGTTGATATATTTAAAAAAAAAGTTTAATTTATATAAGTTTATTGGACTATTAACGTTTATATTTTAGTAGTTTTAATTATTTTTTTCTTAAATTTTCTAAACAAAAAGTTTACTCATTTACCTTTTTATTTATTTAGTTTTGATTTTTTGTCGATTGGAGTTAACAAAATATTAATTAATTTGTAAGATATGTTATTTTCAAATTTATCATAACAATTTTTTCTGTACATGCTATAGTTATAAGTGTTGCATTATAATAAATATATTATTAAATTGCAGAAATGTATATTCTTAATTTATATTACTACTAATGTACATGACAATATTTTGAAACCTAATACTATCGCCATCATGGTCGTGTTAACAGTTAAAAATATAAAATATAAAAAATGTTAACAAAACTTAATCATAGATTAAACGTTTTCTCTGTTTAAGTCATCAAACAATGCAGAAGTAACATTGAAATAAACAATTGATAAGCCTAAAGTGGCCCGTTGATTTACATTTTCACGATTTTCCAGTACTATGTTCCACGTCTATTTAGTAAACAAATATTATATATTGCAAAAGAGTGCCTCTGTTTCAAAAAGGAAAAGTTAATGCTTTCCATGGAGATTTAAGTATTAATGCCCGCAATCCAAAGCCGTCGGTATATTAAATATACATTGAGGGCCAACCGGACAAGGGATTATCCCGGTTGCTTTTTTTTTAATCCCTACATTAAAAAATATACTACTGGATTTTTCTTTCCACTGATTACCGTTTTGGGGTCGAAGTAGGGAAAAATGATATATGTTAAAAACAAAACAAAACGTGAAACAACAACCCTAGGCAAAATTTCATTAAACGGTTTTAAAACATTACAAAAAAATACCACCACTGATGCCATTGATGCTCATTAGGGTATAGTTATTAATGTAATTTTGGATCGTCCGGAGGGTTTGCGATACACCTCTCTATACATGTATACGGTAATCTCAGTAGCGATACGGTGCGCGAATATATATTATATAAAATATGCGTACGTATATTTTGTTGAATATGAAGGCCAGAAGTTTTTTTCATTGCTGTTGTTATTCCCCAAGCTTTTTCCGAGACCCCGAGGGTATGTAACCAAAACAAAATGAAACCGATGTCCGGTTAATGTCCGGCACGAGTATGTCTTTTTTTTTATTTATTAATAATGACTTTAGAACTTTGATAACAGGATGAATGCGTATCGTCCATATTGTGCATATAGTATTAATACAGTTGCATGAATATTTAACTTGGCCGGACGCCGGAAAGGTGTATTTTTTTTATTGTTATAAAAATATAATATTTTGTCCTCGTATAATTGGTACGTTAGAGAGGAAGTGAATAGTTTGTCGGTTCAATCATTTTTAATCCATGAGCTTAAAAACAGAGTGCAATATTATTCGTAAATGTCATTAATTTAACTGTGAGATACCTTAAATATTGGATTGAATTATATCATGTCAAAGAATATTGAGTTTAAATCATATTTTATGTTCTTCTGTGTGATAATAATTCTGATTATAGTCATATTGTATTTACATAAATTTAAATTATTAATACAGCGAAAATTTAATAAAATTGTGCATCCAACCACATGTGTTTACTCTTTTAATTTTATTAAGTCAATTATTTTAATTATATTGTGACATATAGGACTATAAGATACATGGTTCTGTTAATAAATTACAATGAATTTGTTATTCTTCTTGAATTGATAATGTAGAACTATAAATATGTATACTACATTATATAGTGTTGTGACACATGTCAATTATATTTATATTCAATTTTGTTTTAATTATTTAAAGTATAAATAGTCCATTACTTTTATTACATGTGCCTTTGTATTTTTCTATTTAGCTTTTCACTTATTAATTAAATTAAAAAAAAATTTATTGCAAAATATATCAAAGAGAAAAAATGTATGCGAAAAATGATTCCTGTTGTGAATAGTGAACACAGAAAAAAAAAAGTAGTATATGATGATGAACATAAACTATTCAAATTTGTTAGAGATGTTTTATTTTATGTCATCTGTGATCAAGATATTTTTCTATCCAATTGAGACATCAATGATAAATTAGAAAAGCCATGATGATTATCGTTTAACTGTAAAAACGTTGAGAAGTTAAAAAAAAAGTTTTTATTTCGAGTAAATCAAATGTAAAACTTGCCAGAAGTTTTCACTATTTACATAGTATCGTACATAGGTTCCGAATACTTTTGGTGTATTTACTACATTTTGAAGAAGTTTTATATTCCCTATCTTTTAAGTCACTCAGGATTGATGTTACACGACTTATCATTTAATTGATCATACTTTACCAAGAATTTATCTATATATTGTATATGTGGAATGAGCAGAACAGTTTTATACAGTTTTGAGTATGATCCACTTACCAAATCGGCATAATGACTGTATATAATAATATTTTAAATAATATTTATGTGATTATAATATATTTTTTCTACTCAAGGAAATCATTCTAATCTGAAGACGACATATCGAGTTTGAATCTAATGCAAAAGGGCCCTACTTTTGAATAACATTCTCACACTTGTTTTAAAAATCTTAAATACTTGTATAATAAATTATAATAATAAATTCGTAACACTAATGTAATATTACAGTGATGTTACTGTACAACTGTTACAATATGATGGTTTTATCATTCGTTTTTAAAATTGAATATAAAATTGATGATTTTTATAACTTGAAATTTTGCGTATTAGGTATATGATTAAAAATATGTTGAATTTATGTTACTGAAACATATTGACGTTTTTAAAAACCATCATTTTTAAGTGGTAAAATGTTATGACAATTTTAATGTGAGTATTGTCTAAAATTTATTTTAATAAAATATATTAAATAGGCTAGCTGATGTTTTGATTAATGATAATAGATTTCATTAAAAATTGTTGTATTGAATACCAACTATCATTGTTTACATTTTAAAATTGTCTAAGTATATATGATGCTGATTATACTGCTTATTATAATAGCTCAAATCAAAGAAAAATATAATATAAGCGAAAAAAAATTAAATAAATTATATACGATTACATAATGTGTGAGCTTGAAATTTTAATTTCGCACGACCAAATACATTTGGATAACGTTTCTAATGTACTATGTGACTACTTGTGACTACTGACAGTACACCCATATAGTGTTTTGATTTTTATAAATACAAAATGTATTGCGTGGCAGATCCTAATGTAACACGGTGTCACTGCACAATTACGTATGTGATATTTGCGTACACCGCAAAGCCTCGCAGTATTTGTTTTAGACTAATAAACGATATTATATTGTTAAAACATTTTCTAACCCGCCGAAGGATAAATTTTTAAATATGGCGACAGTGGCGATGTATTCGTAGAAGCGTATAAAAACCTCGTCCCACCCACGTTTTGTAGACCGCGATACAGTGTAGGAGCAACGTTGATGTCTACGGAAAAATCGTTATATTTCTAACGAGGGGCAATAATGTCGAGTGCCGGCTTTTGATTGTCAATCAAATGGACGTAAATAAAAAATAAAAATAAATTTAAAAATAAAAAATACACGAAACAGAGATGATGTGGTCGGCTTTTTACGTGCGTCCGGGGTCAAGTAGCGCTCTCCCGTTGAGCGATTCTAACGAGGGTAGTTGCCGTCCGTTCGTTTCCAAACCACCTTGTCATCGTCCCGTCAAATAGAGATACTTATCGGTAAAACTGTTATGATTGGTGATTCGATTAAAACACTTGGATTAATACTCATCAGATCAAAATCCGCTGTTAAGTGCATTGTGTCAATGTTATAGCACGTCGCACGTGTTGCATAGCAAAAATGCGTTCGAGTGTTTGCGAATGAATGGGCGTGTTATAAAACAACCGAACTCTTTTAAGAACCACAATTATTTATAACTCGGTCCTAATATAAATATTAAACTATTTTAACTCGTAGACATTACAGGTTAAGTAATTCATATTAGATTATTAGATTCTGAATGAATCGTATATTACCGCGATATGTTTTTTTTCGTGTGCCCTTATACACGATTTCGACCAGAAGGAGTGAATTCAACCATCCTCAAATTAAAATCAAATATAGGAAATAAGTTCTATTTAATACTTGGGGGGGGGGGGTTTGCCATGTTTTGAATTTCTCAAAAGTTTTTCGAACAAATATGAGTAACAAACTTTAGATGCTTCTATTTAGCGTTATTAACCAACATTAAAAGTTCAACTTGCCTTGTTATGGAATTTCATTCTTCTATTATATCATTGATTAAATATTTGTTTAATTATTGTTAAATTATTGTATATTTAATCAATGACTATATCAATCGTTTTTTAGGAATATAAACTGATACACCAGATATTTTTTCACAGAGAATAGTTTTTTTTAAGAGCAATGGTATATATATATTATAACATAAGTATTTTATGTATATATTATTATAATAATTTAATCGTTAACCCCAAGTTACACTTATATGTATGTACGTAAATCTTTCGACATCGATCGATGAACACTTTATCTAGAGTTGACACGATATTATTAATAATGTAGTTTCGCATGGGTCTAAATATAATAAATAATTACCATATGATAGCTGAATTCTTAAGTTTATTTAGGATTGAATGCGACAAACTCACAACATAGTATTGTATTATGTTGCCGTAGATTACCTGAATTATTTTTGCTGGACTAAATACCTATTTATAACGTTTACTGTCGGAACAGCTCGTTATCTCGATTTCTGAACTATTCTCAAGTTTTGATAGTTTTTATTATGTGTCGTATGTATTTAAAAAACAATATGAAGAGTTGAACTAATTTTAGTTATTGTGTGAGTGTATATATCAACTACTTATTTTTCAAACCAATCGTTAAATGATTATTATAATTATTATTTATTTTTTTTATAGTATAAAATATAAAATGTCACTTAAGAAATTGTATTCATGGGCCATGTCTTACTTAAGATATCGTTAAATTCATGGATTTAATAATTTCTATTCATGAAATCAGTAAAACGTTACGGATAGATTACCACTAGTAATATAACTTTTGATGTATTTAAAGTGCAATAGTTTCTATGAATGTAAAATATTATACATGACATTATTCGTTTATTAAATATACAAAATAAGAAAAAGTATCTTAAATATCGATTTTATTAAATTAATTAGTAACTGCATTTACTTAAAAAAATTCAAAAAATTTGGAACAGTTTTACTTTTTTTAAAATAATAAATATTGGTTTATGACTTTATGGATCTGGTTTTCAATTTAAAAGTTTTTTGCATCGAACCTATAATATATTTTGCCATACGAAAACGTACTTTGAATTAAAATTAGTTGTAAGCCAAGTGAATTTCGCTTATTTTTATTCGGATTAAGCATTTATTTTGAATGTATAATACTGCAGTTGTTGTATTGATTTATCCATTTTTAGTAGAATATAGAAAAACACTGTAAATTTTAATCCTATATGTGATATTTGTATACATGTATTATACGTTCATGGATAATTTTATCATTCCGCGTTTTTGTATGTGTTATAGTGCACAGTGTTGAAGGGCCAGTCCTGAATCTGACACGAATCAGTCGCTCTCACATGGGAGCGTATTTGTGCATAGCGTCCAACGGCGTGCCACCATCAGTCAGCAAACGCATCATGTTAGTGGTAAATTGTAAGTAAACTATTTTTACATTTCTAAAACAATATGGCTATAATTGATTGATCCACGTTTCTTCTCGAGAATCCTCGTCACTCCTGCGCGCATATAAGGACCTGAAAAACTGTTTCGTCACACTTGAACTGTCTAGAAAATACGAGTGATATTCGAACAAAAAACTTATATTATGTTTGTTCGGTCGAATTAGCATAATCGGTATGACGGGATATTTGTAAGAATTATCTTCTTTTTTTCTTTCTACTTCTTAATGTAAAAAAAAAAAAAAAAAAAATGAATAACTACTAAAAGCGTAACTATAATTATTGTTTCAACAGCGCAAACATTTACCACTATAATGCTATTGTTCGCTAAGAACACAATATTCCATTCCGCGCGTACAACATAATGTTTGCATACGATCGTCCCCCCCCAGTTGTTGGCATATATATCTTTATCGTCCGTGTCTCGATGGCCGTTGTTCACCTCGCGTGTCGTTTTTTCAGTCCCGCCGATGATATGGATACAGAACCAGCTGATCGGAGCGTACGTGGGCCAATCGCTGACGCTCGAGTGCTTGTCCGAGGCGCATCCCAAGTCGATCAACTATTGGACCCGAGAGGCTGGCGAGATCATTGCTCATGGTAAGCAGAACACGTACGGGGAGAATATAAACTCCACCGCCGCCGACGCGGCCGATGGGAAATGTCAAACAATACGACCTTGGTCCAGGGGGGGGGGAGAGTAGATGGAAAAAAAATGAAGAGAGAGAGAGAGAAAGATAAAACGATATTCTTGATCGGTAGGACGGTCGGAGGACGAGTTAACGAGCTGAAAATTCAGCAGGATTTTTTTACGATTCGACGGCAATAAACGGACGGCAGGCGGCGTTGATGGCTCCGAAGTTTTTCTCTCCGTTTTAATAGGGATACTCTCGCAGACCCTTATATAGGTATATCGTATATGGATTACATACACGCGCTATGTATACAATATATATATATATATATATATATATATGTTTTTGAATCCCCAAAACGCACATCGACGGGCATTTCACATTGGACAACGACAACGACAACGACGTGTTTCATTCGGAATTTTTACTATATTATGTGTTGATCTTTTATTTTATTTCGTTTTTATATAATTTTGTTTTTTTTTTTTGTTTTTTTAACACTACCGTATACATCAACTAGAGGGTTCGGACACGTGTCGAACGCGTGTCTATTACATGCGTGTCCCGAAATTCGCTCGCAAAGATATAAGAATTTGTCACAAATGCAGCAGTCCCGCGACGCTCTATCTTCATCCCTCTTCATAATCCCTCGCCGACTGCGAGTTTAATGCTTCTAATTGACACGTGTCATTTCTCGCATTTCAGCTACTGCCGTCTACTAATAGCCTCTTATTATATAGCATCTAACACCAAAAACAATATTGCGCCCAATCAGAACATCGTCAGCCAAAGTCGTTTTACGTGTTGGGCAATTAATTCTGTTAATCCGCTTTCGGTGATCAACGCTTCTGTTCCAATAACGCACCAGGGCTAATTATTTGATAATTTTTTTTACGTTTAAAAATCTATCATGCGCAAAAATGAATGCAAAAATAATTTTTTTCGAAACAGAACATAGAGCAAACCATTTCACATTATAGTTTCAAATTCATATCAACCGCTGCCACTGCTTAATGGTAAGACTTTTATTCGGTTGTCAGATCGGAACGCAGAAAACCGTATGAAAATAATTAAATGCAACAACGTTATTTTTTCCGACCAACTCCCTGACTTTGAATGAATAAATTACACTTCGAAAAGCTGATGCATAACATTCCTATGCAATAGGAAGCTCGTCGGTATTTCCTGAATTTCAGAAATGACAGACATTCCTATGCGAATAAATTATTCAAACAAAAGTTTAGTTTATTATGGTTTTATTACGAGTAACTATAGTGATTAACTGATTTAGTAATGTATTTGATGCAGATTTTAAAATATTCATATGTATATATTATTGTTATTATAAACCTATTCTATTCTATAAGAAAATCGAATTTCTCATGTGTATCTTCATGGCACACGGAGAAATATTTGTGTTTTCATATCAATAACATTAATTAAAAAATTTAATTAAATTTTATGTCCATTAATAACGCTAAAAAAATAAGAATTTTTAAATAAAATGTTCATTATTAATGTTCAATTATATTAATTTTTGGTAGTTATTCATTGGTTTACTACATATGATTATCAATAATTATTTTTCAAAATTTTAATTAAAGCAGTTGTCCAACATAATTTCTGTTGAACGACTATTTTCATATTTCCATCTACCTCTATCCCGATTTTATATCTATAGTTACTAACTATGGTATATAAATAATGGGCAAAATATTTATTTATAAATTGACCTTAATTAATCTATATTTATGAAAAATTAATATTATTATTAGATATGATTTGTAAAAAACCAGTAGAATTTTTTTTTGATCGGATAATTTAGCAAAATATGAAGTATAATTTTCACATCAAATTTTAAATATGATCAACTGAGTTATTAATTTGAATAAATTGGTGAATATTTTCCGAGAAATTCAAAATAAAGCTATTTAAAGCCGATGTTTTACTTTAATGTCTACTTTTAACTTTGGCGGCTGTGTTGCTTTGATTATATAATGTCAAACTACCATGAGGCATATTACTCATTAAACATTGAAAAATTATATATTTTTCAATCCTATAATGCAAGATTTAATTTGTTTAGAAGTTAATTATAATTTATAAAACGCAAAATTTCAATGAAAAACGTATAGTTTATATGAAGTATTTCGATAAATTGAATTTAAATATTTATACTAAATAAATAGCATATTACTAAATATTATAAATGATGATCGATGTACTAAACCTTTAAATAACATAATTTTGTATTATATATTATGTGATGTAAAATTATCGTTTATTTATTACGTGAATTTAAAATTTTAATTTACACATAGGTACTTTAAAAAGTAATAAGTAAACTATTGATTTTAGAATTTAGCATGGATCAAATAACTAAAAAAAAAAAATAAAAAATAAATAATAGAACAATTAAAATTGAAATATTTTGTCTTTAAAGAGAAAATTAGTCTTGTTGGAGACTTCAGTGAACAGCTTTCTTAGTAATAATTTTCTCTTGTAAAACTTGACAAAATAAATTGTTCATAATTTGTTATTATAAACAATTATATACATTTTCATTATTTAAAAAAAATGTTTTTCCTTTTTTGATACTCCTACTACGAACTAATCTTAACATTTTTTCAGAAGGTTAGTATATACAGTATTGTATACAGTGTATAATTGTACAATACACGCTGTGTTATAATATATTATACTACCAAATGTTAGGGATGGGAGCCTCGATAATTGTTTAATGTAAAATATGTCGGGTTACTATTTAGTATTACATTATTTGACACCGAAATAGGTAATAACCCTGATAAGAATCCAGCACTGCGTGACATAAACGATTACCGATGTGATAAGCGAGTGCGATATCGTACTAAACTACACGGCAGTCAAATACGTATACTTATTTCTCTATTTTACAAATCAGCGTATCGTGAATTTTCCAAACACGTTGATCGAACGATTTTCGAATGTAAGGTCATTGTAACGAATAGTCCAATGGGTTATTCGTTCGAATCAATTTTGTTCTCCGCCAGTGATTAGTTTTAATTTAATTAATAACAACTATTTTCTCTCAATGGACAAACTTAATAACTATTCAATGAAGACAAAATCTTGCGGCTGTTGAATTATTCCCAAAGTTCTGTCGTCGGAAAATATGATCCTATATTAATTTCGGCAGGACTATCTGATATACTACTTTTTCTGAACCAACAACAAGAACCCTATGTATAATGTAACTACTATCATTATAATTTCATATTTAAAAAAAATTAAACAGCTATATAACATTTATTTTATTCATCATTATACCTATAGATAATAATTATTTACTTCTTGTCTGTAATAATAACTTACATAGACAAAAATAACTGTACTTCTTTCATTTGGTCGTTAAACAGGTTAAACAAATAAATAAATAATAAATATATGTTTTTCTTATTGTTTATTATAAATTTAATATAATAATATAAAATATGTACAAAATTAATTAAAGAAATTCAAGTTCGTCTGTTTTTTTTTTTCATTTAAGAAACAAGGAATATTTAAAGGAGTAAAAAAATTATAATATTCAAAGTTTATCTTTTATTTTTATAATGTTAAGTCTATATGTGTATAATTTGATAAAGCGCTAACAGAAAAATAAGTATTATAAATTATTTTAATTGCATTATAAAACAATTTACACATAACCGTTTTTTCCACGACGTTTTACACAAATTTTAGTAATGCGATAGGTGGTTATAGGTATAATAATTTTGTTTGCACTGCTTACTACTTTTAATTAAGTGATTTTCGATGTTTTAAGTTAAACATTTCAATTAATTTTTTCGTTTTTGTATTAAATACAAGGTGGATTAGAAGATATTGAATAACGCAATCTGGTTGTCTGCGCTGATATACGTGTTATTGATGTTATGCTATGATAGGGACCGATAAACAGCAGGTCCCTCGTGCAAAGACGTCGATGCGACGTGATGGAACTATATGAGGTAGCGTCTGAAAGCAATGAAATAATACATGGAGTAGGTAGACTTAAATAATTACATCACACCGCGTAATGGGCCGAAATACTCGTTAAGTTTACAAATTACTTTACCCCACAACCAAATGTTCGTAAAGTATAGGGTTTTCCGAATATTTATTTTTTTTCTTTATTTTCGATTAGATTTACAAATAAGGGTCTCTAATCGTATCGTGAAACGATAGGAAACTTGCACCTTCCACCCTTACGTTGCACCACGTACTACAGTGGAGGCACAGTATAATTGGCTCGCGTGATTTTAGCTGTTACACCGACTGTGCGTGACTGGTGCATAGTAGTAAACAGGATTGTAAAAAAAAAAATTATATATATGTATATCTGTAAATAAACTCAACTCGTAGAAACTTTTCACAGTGTAAATTTTTGAGATATTTCGATACGCCAAAACAGTATTATTTGAGTACAAACAGGGGAGGAAAAATTACAATATGCAATATATATTATTATACAGTGATTGTGGAGAAATAATAATATTTCGTTCAGTCCTTTTTAACAAATGCAAAACCAGAAAGTATATTTATATCATACCTAGCTACCATGTTTATTTTTTTCTGTTGCACTCATTTCTTAGCCATTAGACGACGTGTATTATGAGGGCTTGTTTTGAATTTTTCACCGTCATAAATTCTTAGTCAAATGATTTAAAACCTATTTTATCTATTCTTTGATGTCTTTTGCATCTGATGAATGTTTTCAAGTAAAAAAAAAGAAATCCTTAGTGTACAAAAAATTTAAAAAAATAACTAATTACTCTTTCCATCATTTTAATTAAAGATATTCTTCTAAGGAAACCAACCCTTTGAATAAACATCTCGAGTTTTCTAGATTGGCATCCATGTTTTTTTTTAATATTCCTCTACTCGGTTTATACGCCGAATCTAATGCTGTTAATCCGTTAAGAAACATTTTATCACCGAATAAAAATAAATTTACGGTAAATACAAACAATTTAACATAATAATTTTCATAGTTTCATCAGATTAAAAACAAGAAAAAAATACTATAAAATAATTAATTATTTTTACCATGTTTTTAAACACTAGATACTAATATATTGTCCTTTGTAACTACACTTTTCATTTTTGTTATGTTTAACAATGTTATTCAATATTTACTTGTTTTATCTTAAAAGTGTTACCATAATTATAATTTAATGAGAAAATATTTCCTTATTAAAAAATATTGCATGGTGCAGAGTGCTTCATTCATTTCGAGCTTATTTTGTGTGTTTCATTTTTGGATAGCGTGTTTGACTTCTCATTGGTATGAACACATTCGTCGTGTCTATAATATCTAAAGATATCTAAAAAAAAAAAAAAAAATTCTATAAATTCCAGCCTAAAGTCAATTAACCAATTTAAAGATTTAATTTTTTTATTTATCCGACTATAATGTTTATCATTTGAAAAAGTAATTAAAACACATAGTTTAAGCGCATGTGTAACATGGCATATTTGATTTCGAAAACATTTTACTGCGGGTTTTACAAAACTAACTCAAATGTTAAAAGGGTCTAAAGAAGGGTTAGGTAATCGTAAGATAGGTTAACCGTATTTGAGACAACGGATTTGACACGATTTAATTCACAAACCTGGCAGCGGTTACCAACCAATGGTCCTTGGCTGGAGTAGTCTACGACCCGAAATACCCTTTGTCATAAATACAAATATAAATGCAACTACTTTATAAGTGGGGCAATTAAGTGGTACTGAGTCGCACTTCAAAATTTTCATCTTATCCCTTGGTTCATCGGTTGAGTGATTTCGTTATGATACATTATTTAATGGCAACAAATATTTTCCCTTTCATCAATATAATAGGCATCTAATTAAAATGATAATGGAAAACGCTGATTAAAAACAAAGCGCAGTTAATTATATTTATTTTCACTCCGTTAAAGTTTTTAAGTGGTTGTTTGAGAAACAATTGAATTTTTAACTTAGATTTAAAATATCAAGATTTACGAAATATGTACAAGTACATCTTATCGTGCACTCACTAATTGATCGGTTGCCCTTTCAAAATTAAAAAAACCATTACTTATTAATAATAAGTTATTATATACCAATGAAGTTATTACTATTATTATAATTATTTATATAATTATAATGTTATTACTATTATAGAGTGCATAAATGGTATACGAATATGACTAAATTCTATGACCATAATAAAATAGAAAACCAAGTTTTAATAACTAATTTATAAGTCTTCTGTAAAATAATTAATAAAATATGGTTTTCTACTGTATTATGGTTATAAAATTATCTCACATCTCATTTAATTTCTACATTGATAATCAAATCTAAAACTAAATTAACTTGCTATATCTGTACAACTTCAGAACTTACAACATCGAATTAATATAATTAACTCAATTATAATAACATATTATATAGCAAAAAATAATATTTTTAGTAATAACAACTAACTAAATTTTTCATCAACTATTCGCTTACTTTTTTCAATTTTATTTTAATTTCTTAATTTACCTACCTGTTGATCAATGAACCTTTAATTACTTTAATCGTTCATTTTTTTTTTAATTGACTCCAAAAATATATGAGTCATCACTTATCTAAATGGTATCTTAATAATTATCACATTAATTAATTGAAAACGAGAAAATAATAAAGCATAGATTTTACAAGATTATTTATATTATGATCAAAAATCCAAGCATGATTTATTGTTAAAACTTACCTTTTGTAAAAAATGTATATTCTTCTTGACTGTAGACTTTAACAATTTATGTTTAAAAGTTTTTGTTAGCTATATTTTTCTTTCAAATCTCTTGCTACGAAGTGTATATTATTTAAGTAATGATAACATTATACCTATACCGTGTATTAGTATCGGTCATATATTCTTTATATAGTCTATGGTATAAATTGTTCAAAAATAAAAATGAAAGCGAAAAAAATGTTTGAATATATCTGAGAAAATAGAAATATTTTAACAAATAGTTAAATCAAACCGTCCATCAACAAAATAATTCGTTTAAGAGATTTTGGTTCGTAAAAATAATAATAGATTAATAGCAGTAAAAAAAAAAGAGATTATAAATTAATAATGGAAGAGTAAAATAAAATTTTAAAATGTTTTCCGGCACCTGTGGTAAGTTATTAAATTCTGAAATAGTGACAGTGAAATTTCAAAATAAAAAAAACCTTCATTATTTTAGCAAGCTTTCTGAATTAACCGGATGTACTGAAGTTCATAGTTC
Source organism: Sipha flava (assembly GCF_003268045.1). Lineage (NCBI taxonomy): Eukaryota > Metazoa > Arthropoda > Insecta > Hemiptera > Aphididae > Sipha > Sipha flava. The sequence goes on from NW_020272895.1 coordinate 777,358, forward strand.
TAACTGTTAATAAATTAAGTTATTTTTTTTTATGGAATTATTGACATAAAGTATTATGCTCTCCGATAAATTTTTTAATTGTTTATTAAAAATATATAGTTATAATAGTTATAATAAATTTTAATATAACTTTATTAGGAACTCTATAAAATGATAAAACTACTGAATGTACACATATACCATCGACAGTTAAATGTAATATTTTGTTATTTTGATATTAACACAATGAAAAATAGAATTCTATTAAATCCTGCGCACGTAAAATATATATTTGTGTGTGTGTGTGTGTGTGGTGTATGTGAAGGTGAAATATGTATATGAAGTAAGCCCGTTACTCATTCAGTTTTTCTCGAAATCCGATATAATTTTTCCAATCGGTTTATATTCAAACATCATCGTTTAGTGAGTTATTCGAAATAAAAATAGATAAATTTTATATAAGCGAAATGTCTATATAACTATTATAAACTAGTCGCGTTCAGAATTTATAACAATCTAATATATTATTTATATTTTATTTTTTTCTTCAAAATCAGAACTTCTTGTTTTTTTTTTTTTATTTATCCCAGAAAACCTCATCTAGAATGTTTTATAGATATAGGTAGTATATATATATATATATATATATATATATATAGTGTAGTGTTTTAAATATAGAAATATTTTAAGGCTTACATATTAATAACATCGACTAAAATTCATGAAAAAGGAAAAATTATTTATGGTATAAAATTATTGTTTTACCTCATGGACCTTTCAACTTTTAACACGTCCAGGTAATGCTAATGTTATACCTCGAAACAGTTACTTTCCAATGCATATTAGATATTTAACGTACATCAGAATTGTCAATAAATATGTTTACAAAATTAAGGCAAATTGTTATATATTTATTTTTTTTTTTTTTATAAAATAACAACTCGATGTATAGGCGTGCACAGACCTGTATTTCAGGGGATGTCTACAAAACTTTTGACCCTATCTTAATAAAACGTGTTGGTGTATTTAATAAATTAAAGGTAAGAATAATTAAATAAACACAAGCTTAATTATTTATTTGATATTGTGGTATATTAGCCCCAATTAATGTATTTTTTACTTTTGTAGTCAATAGCTGTTAAATTATTATAATATGTTTTTGCACGACATTTAGAGCAATTTGTTGTATTTATTATATTGCGAAGTTTCATTTATTTTTACCAAATATTTTAGAATAAAATTAATTTAATTTGACAAATATCAGTTGAAATAGAGGCCTCTTACTCTTAAGCTTAATTTGTAGAGCTCCGTTTATAACATTTCTAGGGGAGTTCCCAGACACATCTAATACTCCCCGTGCTCACGATACCTCAATGTGATATTTGAGACAAAACTTATCTTTTAAACAAATCGAGAATCCGGTAATAATAAATAATATTATCCTGTTATACTGCATATACTTTTATTCTATCTGCATTCGGTCCATTACATCAAAATAAAACTACTTACTATTAACTGTACTTACTGTTTACTGGACCATTGTTCTATTTTTTTTTTTTTTTTATTATTTGGCGACTAACACGAAAACAAACATTACTTTCATAACTCGCAGAAAGCCCAATGATTTTTTGCTCACCCTAAACTTTTCAAGCAAATCGTTAATTCATCTTCGACGTTTGATAAATCGCTACACAACTTGCAGTCATTTCCCTCCAGATTCCCCCGATGAAGATCAGGTTTCCGCTAAATAAATTATAGACACAGCTCCGGCGTGTTTAACAATATTATGATCGTTGTTGCGGTAATAAACCTAGTGGTTTATTTGAGATGTTCGAGAGATTTTTCCCCGCTCTTCATCTTTACTCACCGCAAACACCACCGATCCTCGGCGTGCAATATGAGAATATTAAATTATCATCATAGGATATTTAACTGAACAGACGCGAACGTTATAAAAACGGCGGTGAGATAGCCGCCTGACAAGTGACGTACATCGCGTAAGTCACTATTAAAACCCATGTATTTATAATACACACCCGTGGGCCCACCCACGTAACAGTCTATTTATACACATTTTGCACCCCCGTGCGCGTATAATAATATATTTATGTATGCATGCATGTTTGGCGCGCGCGTGTTTCATCTCTTATCCGGAGGTTTCGACCATTTTTATCATATTTTTACCATCCAACCCAAACCGCGTTCACGTCTTTCTCATCGATCCACTGAACCACATAAACAACAGCCAGCAGCAGTCCACAAGTCATCTAGCTCGGACCTCGTCCTTGCGTTGCGTTTATTGTTCGTTCAACCCGATTTATCGTGCCGCTCACCCTTTTTGGCATCAGATGTCCGCGATCCTCGTCCCCGCCACAATCAAAGTAGTATAAAGCGACCGACCGATTCTCTCGTTGTTTCCACCGCAGTGACTTGGTCTTTTGGCGATTGAATATTTCGAACACAGATAATGCCATAATAATTGCACGATGTGTTTACAGAACGTCGCACTTGTGAACCGCAGACAATGGCAAAACGTCATCCACCTCCAAATCGCTCTCATTACATTTACTGCCCGTCGTTTTGCCATTGTTAACTATTGTTTTACAATTTGCAGTCTACAAACTTTTTTTTATAGCTTTATTTCTTCATATTTTCGAACGTTTCCTACGTGCGCATCGAGGTTTTCTTCCCGTTAAACGGTTCTGCGCAATCGGTTTTCAGACTATTATCATACAAACCTGTAGTACACTGAAAATGTTGAGAATAATTTACGTAGTATCTGAAAATCGAATATGTTTATGATAATTATTCAGATTATGACAAGAAAAAAAAAAAGAACAAACTTTTCGTTGAATCGTAACTCAATGAAATAGCGTAGTACTCGTTTTTGTAGTTGAATAGATATAATTTGATGGAAGGGAATTATTAAAAAAAAAAAAAAAATAAAAATGAATAAATTCATACACGCACACAATAATAAATATTATTATTACCACGCAGTATGTGTAGATAAAATGTTATTCGAAAATCACAAACATTACACCATGGTGTACATTGCAAATGAAAACGTATAATAGTCGTGTTAGTAACGAGAACTACCTAGTGTAATATTTTCTACGAACCTCTACTTCTGTTACCAAATTATGAAATTATCTTACTTCACGTCAACCATCCAAACATAATTTTATTTTGACATCGCATGCGCGCGAACATGCTAATTGTTAGTCGTTGCTCGGTATAAATATGTGTTTAGATTTACTGAACAATCGTACACCTATGTACCAACGCCAAACATTGTGCAATATTCAAATTTAATTCCGAATTCGATTTAAGTATAGAAAGCAATCACACACACACACAAGTGCGGTGGATGCATTTAGTAACTTTTGAGCCGCAATGAAACTTATATATTATATGCTGTCTGGTATATTTATAAAACACCCCGTACTTCTATGGTTGTTTTTGGTTATGCGTTCGCTGGATCGATAAAAAATGCATCATCTCACGTGTGTACAATATAGTTAGCACATTGAAATTTTTTTGTGCTCGAACTTATACATAAGTCTCAGTTGCACACGCATCGATAAAATATTATTCTTATAATGTCCGGGTCACACAGTTTGGACTCACGAATATGTATTCGTAGTGTAAAATGTTAAGTGTATGTGTTAAGTTCTCTGAGGTTCTTGATGTGTGCATTCAGAAGTTTTTAATCGATCAGTTTTTACATGTTCATGGGTTAAATTTAAATATATAAAGGTATCGAACGTTATTGAAACGAGTGTCGGTTTAGGACTAGGGTGGCCAACCCCAAATAGGAGAAAGGCGAAGAAGAAAAAAAAGAGAGGTATCGTACGAATGTGTATTTATATAAATATATAATATTGACATCGTCGTAGTCGTTACCGACAAGCTGAAGCGTAATGGTATGCTATAAAATCGAATTGGTTAAACATTTAAATAATGTCCAATGATTAAAAACCAACTTATAATTACATACATTTATATGTTCTATTTAAATAAACCGTGAGTGAATTTTTAATGTTTTTTTCCGTCAAAATCGTGACTCGTATGTTCATATAACCAATTTTATTGACTATAATTATAATGTAAAATTACTAGAATTATTCTTTATCTTATCCATAACATATGTATACCTATATCAATACGTATCAATTTATCAAAAACAATAATTTTGATGTATTATTATCGATATAGATTTTTAATTGTATTTGGCTATGGTTTATATTTTAAATTTGTATCGTACTTTCGTGCATTAATAATAAAATCAATAAAGGTTATTTGTTTTTCAATTTTTGAAGTTTTTACATGAGTTGATTTCATGAGTTAACTGTCGAAACTATGGTGATATATCCAAGCTTGACTGTTTGAAAATATTTATTTTAAATTATAACATTGTAATAAAATGTTTATATCAGTGGGTTTTTCATGTATACCTAGTATTAATTGTTTTTCAGTCTACCAAAAGACCAACTATTCAATAAAACAAATATATTCTGTAATTTTTTCATCGTAGTATGACAACAAAAAATCAAATATTTTCCGATATTTAATCCGCCTAACAATTTATGTTTAACTTCTATACATTCATTTTTTTTTCAAACAAATTTTAATAGATTCTAAGTCTAAACATAAAAAAAATTAATTAAAAATAATTAATTATTATCTTAGATAGATGGAAAATATACTATGTACAGAGAATGTTTATGACATTGATATAATAAAATTATATTTTACTTATTGTAAATTACAAACAAACCAAAAAGTATATTATTATTATTATTTATTTTTTTCAAATGAAGAGTTCGACTTTCTGCGATATGTGCGTGATTGCAAAATTGACGTCATAATATTCTACCGATAAGACCAAAATTCGCATTTTCAACGTTCCATCAAATTCTTTGTAAATTACACGGCTTGGTTCGTCCGTAGCATGTTAAAAAATAATTTCCAAATTTATTCGAGCGGAAAAAAAAATAAAAATGAAATCCCCGTTATTTTTCTTTCGTCATATTCCAATCAAATCCAAATCAAATTGACGTTTTCGTCGCTGTGTAATTATGGGGCGGGGTTGATATGAACGGTAGCACAAAATATCACTAGTAGATGAAATCAGCTATTTCGGTTAGCTGAGCTTATAAAAAAAATAATTTTTAAGATAAATGTATTAAAATAAATAGAAGGAAAATATAATATATTAAATCAAGTTTAATATATTCGGAATCCGAAGGGTTAGTCAGCCGCGTCACATATAGTATAGTAAACCTACAAAAAAAAAAAAAAAAAAAAAAAAAACGTCAGTACCGTAGACGGACAGTATAACAGTAAAAGACCTCTCCACTCCACTATTCTTTAACATTATTTATGTGCATACACATGGAGTGACATTAATTTTTTTCCTCTCCCATCGAAGTCTTCGGGTGCAGTACCGCAACTTATTACCACCGTCGAAACATTTTTCGCATCACAAAGTTTCGACACAAAAAATTGTTCGTTCATGTTCTATCGATTACGATCATGATAATAATAATAACTGTAGTTGTATGTATTCGTATAATAATAGTGCACAGATTAAGTTGATGAAATATGCCAAATATAGTTAATAGGGGAAAAAAAAAATCAAAATGGGCACCACAATTATGCCTCGTACAGCGGAAAATGGGGTGCGAAATACTCTGCCGCTGTCACCGCACTCCCCTGACATTACTACATCCAGGGGTGCTCTATTAATTTGCTAATGGAACAGATTGATATTATGCGCACCACTGAAAGGGGTGGTAAAAGTGAAATCGGGCTTGGTGGGTGATTATATAATAAAGGAAAAAAATAATAATTGATCGACCGTAGGTTGAAACAATTAACAAAAATCCAATATACACACGTCAATTTATTTGTATTGTAATTAAAATTATTAACATCAGATTCTATATAGCACGCAAGTGTGAGTATTAATGAGTGAGTGAGAAAGAAAGAGCGAGAGAGAGCGTATACTCAAACTTACAATAAACTCGTTGTTTATAAACATCATGAAATTGTATACTTAGCGGAAATTCTATACTAATCTTTTTAATAAAATAATTTCTCAGTTAAACATATAATCAAAAAAAATTATGTACTCATATATGGCAAACAAAATAATATATATATATATATATATATATATATAACGTAAAATTGAGTCATTGTTAGAAAGTCTAGCGATTTGGTCGCTGTTATAATGTAGAATCATAGGCTGTATTAAGCCCAATTATAAAATACCGTATAAGTAATAATATTAAGTAATAATATATCTGTTGTATCTAGATTTTCGCAACTGCAGTACGTTTCTATGATTTCTCAAAAATATAAAACTGATTATTATTTAATACAAATCTAATAATATAATTATTTAATAAACATTCTAACTGGCACAAACCTTTAGAATAGTTGTTTAATGAGGTAATTATAAATTTCCAGCTTTATGGAAATGTAATGAATCAAACTATCTATTAAATTTTTGTTCAAAGAAGTGTCTATGCATATAAATTATAATAAATCTCGTATAATTCTGGACTGCAATTAAAATCGTTTCGAAGTGTTCTATTATTGTTCAATGCTCAGTACATTTTTACATGTATCGCAATCGAATGTATTCATCGAAAAAAAAAAATTGAGCACACGGGATCTCATATTTATAATTTGTTTACCGTAGCACAAATTATATCGACATAGAGACTATGCTGAAGTTTGCCGTACATGCGTACGGCAAGCGTAAAATGCAGATAATCAATTTCGAAATGAGAAACAAAATTGAAAAAATACTTCAGTGTAACTTTCTAATAGCGTTATGAAATTTTAATTGACGTAGATCGATATGGTTGTCTATTAAAAGATAGATCGTGGTAGTGTATAGCTGAGATACCAACGATTTGAAAATACATCGAAACAATATACTATACAATGAGTTAAATAATAAAGTAGACAATCTGATTGGAAACATAATACGAGAATGATTGAAATATTTCTAAATTGAAACTGAAGATGGACTAGCCGTATAATATTTTACTACTATATCATACGTTAAATTACGATTATTCAACTGTCAGAAGTTTGATTGATAGGAAATGATGTACTTTTAAAGAGAACGTCTATATAATATTTGAAATGCCGACTAGGGGTGAAACGCGTATGTGTTAGAGTATGGAGTTTGATAGAGATTCAAGGGTTGTGTGAAATAGATGGAGAACGAACATGAACAGTAAAAATTGATCTCAAAAATATGATGTATATGTGTGTGTGTGTGTTTGTGTTTGCGAGGAAAAGTTATTTTTGGTGGTCATCAAAACCGCACACTTACCGTTCATAACCACACATTTTACATCGTTCAATACCGCACATATTTATTCTATTATTAAAAAGAGAAATCTGAAAAGTCGATAGTTCAAAACCGCACATATTTGGTTAACAGTTCCTTTCTCTCTGTACACTTTGCATGTACAGTTCACGTTGCCGGTTTCGTATGAGTCCTACACAAAATCGTATTATTTATCCTGGAACCTACTTGAGGTGATGTTACATAGCGAATCGGGAAATATTTCGTTTTTAGCTGTCCGAGCGAGTGAGTGACCCTGCTCGGTCTCGAGATGTTATGTTATTTTAGATAAATGTATACGTAATTGATATATATATACATATATAAACGTGTGTGGTATTGAACGGTTAAATTTGGCGAAAATATGTGGGATTAAAATATAAAAGTGTGCAGTTATGAAAGACGTCCGTTATTTTTTATTGAATACGAGTTTCTCCCAAATGAGTGAGAAATACAAGGTGAGAGATAAAAGAAAAAAACGAACAAAAAGGAAGCATAAATACTTGTGAGGGATACAATAAAAATATTGATTACACCGATTGTAAATGGCAACGGAGAAGAAAAATAGGTATACGACGTACATGTATGCGTCATTTTGCTTTCGTTAAAAAAATAGATTTTCGTTTATTTAACATGGCGCTTAAACATATTGCGCTCGATCCCGGAAGCATTGAGGTGGAACAAAACAAGTGTCGTGACGTTCTCTCATTCGATTGCCGTCTTACAAACAAGATGTGTATAGTATAATAATAATAATAATATTTACCTGAGATACAAATCTTAAAAGAATAACACTATTGTATTGTTATCCGTTTGGCTCGATACACCACGGAACAGTTGGTGGTGCGAATCATATCTGCATGGAGATAAGTGTTGCGAATAAAAAATAACGATTTGCAAAGGCGAAGACTTGCCAAAAGTGTAGTACGCGTACACGAGCGAGTAACCTCCAGGAGATCAATTGTAATTTTCATATATTTCGCGTATACGTAGCGCCTTTTGAAAACGATATGCGTTCGTCCCTCGAGAAAATTTCCCATCTCGTTTTGTGGTTTGCTTATTCATGACTTTGATAAAATAAAATATCGTCGAACACGGACATTTCACGCAGATATGGCCGTGGTGATTTTAAGAACTCCACTATAACATTGGTCATTTTTATGCCTTACGCGTTTCTTTTGAATTCGTGCACCTTCTCCTTTTTTGCCTTTTTCTTTTCTTTTCTTTTTCTCTTTTTTTTTTTCATTTATCCTATGCGTTGACAGATGGTGGACATAACGAGAACAAAGATGTTTATTCTATAGTAATACATTTTTTCGTATGAATTTTAATATTTATAAGATGCTCTTCATACGTGGTATAGGGAACACCGAATGAGTATCGCGTATGAATTAAAACGTATTTGAACATTAATTATGCATAGGACACATAAAACTCATATTAAAGAAATCATTTTTAAGAATTATCAGTTTATAATCAGTATATGATTATATACCTAAGTATATCTACAACAATATCAATAATAATTTTTTTTTTGATTATGAAAAATGCACCGTCTTCGTGATGTATATAAATGTGATTATTTTTTATTTTTTTTTTTTTTTTTTATTGAGTACTAATATACATATTATTATTATAGTGATTATATACGAATAGAGGAAAACAAGAAAAATCTGCACGTTTGCATATACCGCATTTCTAGTAAATATTTATTTCTTTGAATTCTTATAATAATATTAAAAATGTTAAATTACAACGAAATAAACTATACTTATCATCCCATAACTTTCTTATGAGCTTTAACCCTACTAACTATCTACGTGTTTGTCTTTCATAGACATTTTCACAAATTCAAATTTTTTTATTATAATATTACTAACTTATAAATTAAATTTAATTCGAATACTTTAGGACAAAAGTATGTTATAACTAATGACGAAAATATATTTTTATAACTCATCTGATATTATATTTAAAAAATATACATAATTTAAATTTAACTTACCTATGAATTAAATTATATTTTTAAATATGATTGCATTAAGCGCATTCACATACTTAAACTTGTATTTATTATATAATAATACTGCACCGTGCAGTCTGCACGTACATTTAAACCAAAGTTTGATGTCCAATAAATTCTATTCTGTCAACCAATTTAGAGTTCTTTACATTATTTTCTTGCATTTGCATTTTACTTCGATAACATATTCATATATATAAATATCAAGGGACATCATTTTGCGTGATATAAATTTACTTTTGAATTACTGTTGTTTATTTTGTGACATTCAATAAAAAGCGAGTCGAAGACATTTTTTAATACAATACTTGTTTTATTAGTGTTCTTTCCCCTATATTATTATGGTCGTATGCTTTTCACACATCTCTGTTCAACTTACAAAAACTATGCACGAATGGTTAACATTAGTTATTAAAACGTGATGTACACCTTGAACTTTCAACATTACTTTTAATACTATTAGGTACTTTTATCTACTTTAAAACTATTAGAGTGGTTCATATAATTGTATTTCATTACCTATAGTTGATACAATCATATCATATCTGAAACGATTTAAATAAAAACTAATTCATGCAAAGATAGTTTATAATTAATATCAATCAAATTTATCGATTAATTATTTTGAAAAGATACAGAATATATAAGATACATTTCAGATATCGTTTCTAAGTCGAAATTCATTGCGGACGAAAAAAACGTTGTAAAATTGTAATATTATTTTTTACGAAAATCCATAATAATTTGTTCTGCCCATCAAGTGAAATCAATAGGCCTAGTGAACATAGTACCTTTATACTTGATTTACACAGTTATTGGACTTTTTATTCATCTGTATAATATATTTTGTGTCATAACCTTTTCCATGATACTATTTGAACCGTATACGAGTTTGCAAAACGTGCATAACTATTTCGAATTCTTCGCAGTATATATAACAATGATATATTGACATATTATGTATGACCAATAATATATTATATCAAATCGTTTTCACAATTGGTTGGTGGACCGTCAATAAAATTAATTAAATATTCGCAAATAAAATCTGTGATAAATCAATCGCTTATATGTTACAATTCGCATCATGATTTATTACACTATCAAAATTCAAACAATTTTACACATGTAATAGCCGGATCACCATCCATAAATATTCTATTCGATATCATTATTTTAGTACTTGCTCCGTGGCTTATATTTTCACTTGGAAAATAAGTGGAACATTTTTCTGACCTAATGTGCCAAAAATTACTAGATTTTTTATTTCCTGTATTTCATCAAATTATAAATAATATGATGTATACAAATAAAATATAAACTTTTATTATATATTAATTATATTTATTTAGTAAACAAAATGAAGATTTTATTTAATAAAATAAATCAACTATTCTATTTATTAATATGCCTGATGTGACTTTTGCTATACTCTTGATAACATGCATTAATATTCGGTTCATAATTTTTAATTTTTATAAAACATATGCGTTGTTCATCCGTTAGTTGGTTATTTACATCAGATTTGATCAAATTGACATGCGAAAAGGGTGAATAAGCTGAAGAATATTTGACAAAATAGCTAATGCTAATATTTTTAAAATGTTTCATTGTAGACTTATCTATTATTAAAAATTAAATGTAATTATATGAATATTTTCATATGCGTCTCCTCATTATATTTTTGCATATTATTTTCAATCTGCGTGTCATAGATGTGTCATCCATGACCAAAGATATTAAATATTACAGTGACTATCTTAGAGTTTTTAAACTAAATTTTCATATCTTCGAATATATTACGTAGCCATCCGGCGTAAATTTTGATTCTACATTAAACATAAAGATTCATTCGAAGTTTTTTCGATTTGGCCTTTTATTTTTATATGATACAATTCCATTCTATCAGGTCTGTGAGATACATAATGTGTAACAATTATGATATTAATATTCAGTATAAAACTTTAAACTATTAGTTGCATGTATTGTACGAAGTGTAATTCAATTTCCAGGAGAAAAATATGAACCGGAAGAGTTTGTCACCGAACAATATAAGACTCGAATGAAACTTACAATCAAGTCGGTTACAACAGAAGATTATGGCACGTACAAATGTTTGTCTCGAAACGCACTTGGAGACACCGATGGAACGATAAAAGTATATCGTAAGTACAAATGTTTTTTAAATAGGTCATTATTGTTGCACACAATAATTTTAGCACTCGAGTTGGATGATATGTACATGCTTCTAAAATTTTACAAATTTTACTGAACATTTACGAGATATTTATTTATTGTACATGTGAATGAATAATAATGATCAATATAATTAGCTTAATTATGTCTATAGGTTATAATGGTTATTTCAAAAATGCCTATTAATTACATTTTTTCAAATCGTAAATAACTGCTTAAAAATAACATAATTACGTTCATACTTTAATAATTTACTAAATTTTAAGTTACTTCACACTTTTTATGGATGGTTGTTAAATGTATTAAAATACAAACAAGATTAAGCCTCGATTCCTAATGTTTAATAATAAACTATGCTATAAATCGTGTTTCAAATTTCAATAAAATAAAATTTATAAAGTAAACAAATATGACAGGGTTTTTTGTAATTTTGATAAAAAAAAAATAATTATAACATCGGATTTAAAAGAAAATTATTAATATTTACGCTATACTAAGCTAAAATATAGGTTAAAAAATTACAGAAATAAACTTAAAAGTTATAAATAATCAAAATATTCTATATTTTGAGGAGTATTAAAAGAAAAAAATTGCGATACTCTTTGGTCGGGTAAGATCAGTGCCCGGATGTTTAACATTTGTGGGCCCCTAGGCAATTAAAATTTTGGGTCCTACTAAATTATTTTTTATGTACATCTTTAACATTACTATCCAATAATTAAAATTAACAACTTTAAAAATAACCAACTATTATTAATGAATAAAATCATGTATTAAATTTTTATATTTGCAATACAAATTTATTTATTATTTTATTATTTTTATTTTTTTCGAAATAATTTAATTATTATTATTACAATTTTATATTATTACCTACAACTTTATATATATTATACTTCATGATGACTTTTGTCCCATAAATTCGTAAATAATATACAGGTATTATTAAATAGAAAAAAAATATAGTTTTCCGATTACACAGGGTCCCTTAATATGAACGAGGCCCTAAGGCGGGCGCCTACTTTGCCTAATGGGTAATCCGGCACTAGGTAAGATGTTGAGATGGCTGAATAGTATTACTGTACTGATTTTTCAAATTTAAAACCAATATAATATTACTCTCGAAAAATTAATTCTGAAAAGAAGGTGGATGCAGGTTTATAGTTCTAACAATTTGGTTTATTAGAAGATTTTTATTTTTAACAAGGTAGGTTGAACTTTAATTATTCTAAAATTTTTAAAAATAAAAAATAAAAGCATCTAAAATTCGGGAAAATTTAAAAATTTCAATTGTCTATAAACAACATAAACCTCAATAAAATAATATGAAACCATAAAATGTCATTAACTATATAATAGAAATTCGTTGAAATATTCAATTTCAATTAAATTAAATTTTTTACCATTTATGCATCATTTTTATTTATTTAAATAAATATCTCAAAAAATATACTTTGAAAATCATATGGTAATAATTTCATTCGGTGAAAATGTTATGTCTTTACGATTAATTTTTTTGAGTAACGATAAAAAAAAATTTCGATTTTGTCGGAAACTGGTATGCCATAAATATTGCCGCATTTCTATAGCTTTTAATTAGTTTTCCAAGATTATTAAAAGAACAGTCGGGAAATTTGTAAAAGGACTCTCGAAAATACTAAATAAACTTTATTTTCTAACTTTTACATTATATTTGATGATGATTGGAGCACTCTTTCTCGCTAAAATCATGTAGACAGACATAAAAAAAAAGATATCATAATAAAACCAATAAATTCCTCATTTCATTGAAAATATATAACTTTTATGTTTTAAATTTAATATTAATAAGTTTTTACAATAATTATACATAATAAGAAATATTGGTTAAATAATATTCAAAGATAATTAATTATATGTATTATATTTTTAATATTAATTTTAAAACATCAAAAGCGATAAACGTTTACTGGCAAAAACAAAAATTACAAAAATTATATTAATATTCATACTTATTGGATTTTTATTTTGCCATTAAATTACATTTCGTGTGCATGTCAAGGAAATCGTTGTATGATTTATCATTTGTCATAGCATTATTATTTGCACTACGATTACTAATTATTCAACACCCTATAGGTCTTAATCACGTAAACATATTTTTAATCGTTAAATCCATTTAAAAATTTGCATTTTATTTTGCTATTCATAACGACAATAAGTAATGATAATTTATTGGTTTAATTTAAAACAGTAAAATGTTTAATGAAAATAGTTATGTACTAAAATACGAGTAAGTACTTAAAGTGTTTTTGTAATAACATATTAATGTATTATTTCTATGTTTAAATATTACCCTATCTATTAAACTCGACTATGTTTTAAATTGATTTATGTAAAACTAAACTGTCAATACTAATTATGTTTATATAATATCAATGAAAACGTATACAAAAATTTTTTTTTTATAAGCCGAATCAAACATTTCTTTTGATTGAAAGACTATTAATTTATAAGTAGCTTATAGTAATACCTATATTCTATGCATTGCATCATCATGGATTTCATATATAAATTCAAAGTATTTTCATAAATTTTCTATTTTTTGAATGTGAATTGATAGTGTATTTTATCAAATCAATGTATTAATTCTGTATTCCTACTATTGATCAATTATGCATAAATCATAGAAAATAAATAAATTGAAATTAATATTTTTTTTTTTTTTAACAAAATTTTATATTACGCTATCTGTTACAATTAATGAACAATAAGCTTAAATGATAAAAATATAATAAAATAGACAGAAGAGACTGAGGGAAGAGACCACCCATCGGAGGTACTTCAGCATGAATATAAATTTAAGGTTTTAATCCTAAAAAAAAAAAAAAAACAAAAACAATAATAATAATAATAAGATAATAATAACGATACTGCAATGAGTACGTAATAGTTATAACTTATAAGATCATAGTATTAGTAATACATTTGAAATTAATATAAATTACTTATAATCATATAGCTAATTTTTAATAATTAATTTGAACATTGATATTTATTATAGTCAAAATATTATTGATTATTATAAGAATTAAAAGTAACAGTTACTTTTAATTTTTTAACTGGTACCATAGTTACTATGGTACCAGTTAAAAACTAGAAAATTATTTTTAGCATTTAATAAAAATTCAATTTTTTATTAATTGTTTTACCTATTCCAAAATGTATGAAAAATATTATATTGATATAACACACACATGTAACACACATGTATATATATATATATATATATACTATGTTGAAATATTTATGATTTATCAGAACATGATGGGAGCTCCTCTCAGTGAAAAAAGTATAAATTCTTTAAACTATAAATAGCTATTTCGGAATACTCGAAAGCTATAATGAGATATTATTAATTAAAATTAATTTTATTTCATTTTAAATACGTACAGAAATACGTATACAAGCGTTAATTTTCACTAAACCATTTGCAGTAACCATGTAATCCAATGGCAGTTGACATATTTCTTCGAATAAATTATTTATTTATTTATTAATTATTTATTGAGTATTATACTCAAACTTTTCACAGGATCAGTTACATGTTGGGATTATTTAACTTCGAGGAATGTTTTTAATTTTATTTTGCATCTAAAACTATATCCGTATTTTATAGAATGCACATATTATTATATGCATTATGTAACAATTATATTGTATATTTCAAGGCTTAGTTTTACATATAATGTTATATATTTTGAAACGTGTTTAACTTGAAATAATTTATATTCTATTTTGTTAATAGAAGTGGCTAATAACGGTGGACACAGCACAACACGTCCGAAACACAGATGTAAGTAACAACGATTATATTTATTATTCGAATACAATGTGCAAACTGTTCTGAAATAACAGTACGAAATACACATGTTTGTATATAAAGTTTTATTGAAATTTTTCTTTACGATTACAATTTTATTAAAATATTTAAAAAGATGAAAGTTAAAAAAAAAAGTTCTATTTTTAAAAATTCAATATTCTGATATTAAATGATGTTAAAAATTTTATATTATATTGTCAAAAAAAACAAAAAATATCACCAAGCCTATCAAGCATAAAACATTTTGTATTTGTTTGAGGCATTTGAAATTTTCCATGATATGTCCAAAGATGCTGGAAAGACACCTATGAACTGTTATTAGTAGTGGATAGGTTCACTCATATGACCGTTTAGAGTGTCACGATATTTTACAATTGATAATAATTATCGTACTAACAATTATTGTAAGATTTAATAGTTTTTATCAAAAAATAGTAGATTACGACGACAATAGTTGTTAATTGTTTTCCATCAATCTTCATCCAAGATAGTTGAATAGATAAATTTTATATTTTTATCTAGATAAATTTCTTTAGATAAATTTCAACGCTGTGTATGAACTAACATACAATTTTTATCCTAATAGCATAAGATTATTTGATTTTAAAAATAAAAATATAATAACTTATACGATATCAGACACAACGTGAAAAGTAAAATATTTATCGATTATTTTATAAGTACAAAAAAAAAAAGATAGTACAATAAAATGATTATTGAAACAACGTGTATTCTCTAAAAAGACATTTAAACGGATTTGATGATGAAATATTGTTTTACATATTTATTGTAGTTTAACCAATACGGATACAGCTTTTAAGTATGTAATGATTATATAATCATAGTTATAAAAACAATAACAACATAAAAATCTTTATTGATGTATAAATTATACGGAGAAAAAAAAACGAATACTTCTAATGTTCGTTAAAAATGAAAAGTAAACAAAATATAAACCTTTTTGACCGTACCAAAGACAATGAAAAAGGAATTTAAGTGCCTTGTATAGTGTCTTGTTTCGCGTATTTTTTTTTTTTTTACAATTGTTTTCGCCATGTAGAGGTATCCACGTAAAAGCACATGTTTGCTTTTATATACTTATTATTGTTGAAACATAATACAAGAAAAATAACGATGCTTTCATTGGCATACAAGTCATACAACACGAGAAAAAGGAGTAAATTTGAATACATGCAAATACGAGTTCGCATTTATTTATGTATATATATATACTATTTGATAACTGTTCCTAAACACACGGAATGGATTGTTGTTATTTTCTGTCATAAAATCCGTATTGATCAAATAGCCATAGGATAACCATTTGGCGATGGAGCGATATCATAGTTTTATACTAGAAAGCTTTTAAAAAAAAAACCCCCATCTGTTTGGCAATACGTTGGAACACAAATCTGTTTTTTAGTCTGAAATTAAGAGAATATGTTCCCTAATTAAAAAAAAATAGTTATATTTAAACATGATTTTCAGTTAATTTGGAATGTTTTTACGAAATCCGTAAATGAAAAATTCACTTTATTATTGAACCTTCTCTACATTGTTACAAGTTTAGATGACGTTAAATTTGCTATGGAGTCTCATAGTATCTCTTTAACCGAGTTAGATTACCACACGGTAGTTGTAAATAATTTATATACAATCGATGTACCTATGTGAGTGTATAATAAAAAATAGTTTAGGTGAGAAAGTGAGGTGGGAGCATATATTGATGATTTCTATTGTTTCGTTCATACACGTACAAAACAAAACGATTGAGTTTTGAATATAACTTTTGTTTTGAAAATGAGGAGGTAAGGGTAGTTTAATAAAACATTTTGGTAGTCTCAGTCGTTTCCAATGCAATCATATATGGTTTTTAGATGCATTTCGTAGGCAGGAAGCAATTCGTCATGTATGTGTAAAGGAGTAAGTGAGAAAATGAAGGATTGACCTTTGGGCAATTGAGAGACTTTTGCTGGAAATAACTCCCGGTTTATTGCTAAGCATTTTTAATTTTCTCATGAAACTTGCAAGTCACTACGTGGTAGTGGTGAGATTAAATGGTATGTCTAAAATTTTTTGGTGCCTGACTGCCATAAGCCATGATATTTTTTCACATTTTTTTAATTAAGACCATTTTTGGTCCAATACAACTCTACTACCGTAAAATACATTATGTTATTTAATTTAAATATCACATGGTAATATTAAGCACAAGGGACGAGATATCGCGTATTTTTTCAAATTAATTAATTTTTATATTCAAGAACAGATGTATTGATATCTTTATAGATTAAAATAAAAAAATGAACAGTACACAATAATCAATTATTGAAGACATTAGTTTGAGCATAATAAAAATAAATATTTTATATTAAATAGTCAGTTAATGTTTATCATAATATATGTAATTGAATAGATTATGGATTGTATACCTACTTTATAAAAATATTATTACATTAATAAAAAGATAACTTCAGATAGTTGTATTTCAGTTAAAACTGTGAGACTTTATTTTATTTTCTATTTAAAGGCATATATCTACATTTTGTAGAATGCACTATAGAGCATACTATAGCCGTTAAGTGCCCTATCTCCCAACCACTTACTTAACTTATCCTTATAACTAATTTTTTTCTTACTAATGAGTTAATGGCATTTAAAAATATTTTATATATTACTTATTAAAATTCTAATTTCTTATTAATTTTTAAAGAAACAAAAATTATATCATTCATTATCATTCCTATATCATTCCTTTGGCAATTGTAAATTCCGTCCTAAGTGAACAGGTAAAAATAAGATGTATGGTAAATGTCGTCAAGAAAAAACAGCAAGTAAAATATAGTACACGTAAATTCTGACCGGAAAAATATATAGGTACAAAAATTATTTTAAAAATTCCACACACCCGGAAAAAAAAAACATTTTTTAGAGCCCAAAGTGGTTTTAGATTACTTTGAAGTTTTTTTAATAAGTTCAAAGCCAAATGACCGTAGATTAACACAAAAGTAATGACAACATTTTCCCTCCAAATGTATTTGAGCTGTTTGTAGCAACAGATATGAACAGAAATATCAATGCTGCTAAGTCATTTAATTCCTATTTTAATATAAACTATTCTCATATTTTTATATTTTAAGGCAAATTTAAGCAAATTCAAATGAAAAATAACATAAAAATAAATAGTATAAATGAACCATATAAATATAGAAATTCAAAATCAAAGAAAATAAAATATACATGCAAAATATAATTAGAAAATATAAAAATAATGAACTCTTTATTGATGATAATGTAGAAAACATTACTTATTTTAAGATATTTTTAAAAATAAATAATTTACGTTTTATGTAAAATATATATTTATAAATTATGTTAGTCATTATGTGTTTATTAAGTATAGATTTTTTTGGCCGGAATCGACAATGGTTACATGTACCATTTTTACTCGTAGTTTATTTCGGACGAAATTTACATATACCTTATTTTACTTACAGTTAATTTGTGGAGGGATTAACCATTTTTGGGCAAATTTTTTGGTCCCAACGTGAACCTGTTCACTGGAGCCTATTACCTTTTCGAAGAAATTAACAACAATAATACATACACACACACACACACACACACTTACGTATATATATTATTTCTATCATAATCTTAGTTTTGTTCTAAAAATCATTAATAATTTATACACATATCTGATATTAGTGGTTTTAGTTAACTGTAATAGCACATACTTAAACTATAGCTATTTGAATATTATAATCCGTGGTGTAAGCGAAATTGGTTATGGACATCATAATAATCTTACACCACCATTTCGTGTATACTTAAAACGTATCCCAAATGTTAATATTTAAATAGTATTGTCTCGCGGGTGGTTAATTAAAGTCTAAAAGTTTAACAACTTTTACTTATTAGTTCAGATTTAGTATAGTTTTTTTGATAAAGAGGATATTATTTCTAGATGGACATTTGATGAACAACACCAAAATATCTATACACAGATTAAATAAAAAATTAATAAAAATTAATTGATGTGTAATGTAGATAAATATTTTCCATGTCAAGTGTCACGTTTTCTACTTGTTCTACATTAAAAAGTATATATTTTAAATACTTTTGAGTGTGTAACAAGTTTTAATATCACAAATTTATGAAAAATTCAAGTCTATTAATTACATAATTAAATATGGCTACTATAATTTAGGTGTTAAACTATATCAAATAAGTATTTTATAAAATAAAATATATAGTTACCTAAATTAATACCTAATCAATACATTAAATATTTACACGGTCATAGCATATAATTCTAATTTATAATCAAAGTGTAAATTATATCCCAATAAATTTATAACGTTGTTATTTCCTTTTGATCAATTATTGTAATAACTGACCTGATGAGGATTTAACGGAAACATTAGATTATGTTATAAATAGACACAGTCTGTTTTGTGTGATCTTCTAGTATTTGAACGTTCTAGGTATTATTTGATCAAATTATCAATCTTGTAATTTTGGTTTTTGATAACGTTCACATCATTTGTACGTTTCATATTCTATCAGTGAACGTGATAAATGCATATATGTGATATTAAATTAAATATTAAATAATTTCAAAATTGATATACAGCAAAACTATTATTATAGATGTATTAACTGTGAAAATATATCTAACAGCGCGTAGCCATGCAGAAGATAAAAACAAAATCGGCCATTTACCAAACGTCAAATATTGGAATATTAAATTAAATATTGTAATTTGTATAATTTAATTTAATTATTGTAATATTTATAATTAAATATTGTCAAATCATTAAATTTTGTTCAAAATTAAAACTCAATAATTTGAGTGTACAAATAGTGTTAACTTATTTTTCCTATTTAAATAAATTTTGTATTCAATATCACATAATATAAATATATATTTTAAAAATACATAGAAAATATTTATTCCAAATGTTTTCAATTTTATTATTTTCTCTTTACCAACTGGTTGTTTTTTACATTGTTTTACAGTTTTATATTAAAATATATATATATATTAAGTCTAATATAGTTTAAAATTAATAATTATAGGTGTTTTTTTCTTGAAAATCTAATAGAAAAATCATAATATTTCTAAAGATACCATACTAAACCTAAAAATAAACTACCAATTGTTTTATTCATAATTAAAATAAATTAAATATTAGTTTTTACCAAGGTAAAAAAAAAATATAAAATTATGTTAACTATATTACATTATTTTACAGAAGTAGGTATTTGAAAAAATATTAATTTATGATATCATATTTATAAATATTTATTTATATAAAAAACAAATATCTAATTTAAGTTCTAACTTATCAAAATAAAATTAACGTGTTTGAACGGTTTGTGAATTGTTGTATAAATCTCATTCAAATTTTTAAAAGACGTCAAATTATACATTTATACTCGTGTGTAATCATGCTTAATGTTCATTTTGAAATATATTTTTATATGATCACTTAAAATTTTAATGTTTATTTTTTAGTTTAAATCTTTGCTCGGATTCGGTTTTTACAAATAAAATCAATAATTTAAAATGCGTCAATGTATTAAAGAAAACTATATATCTATAAGATCAACATATAATTTGTGTGTCAGATTTAAGAATCATGCAGTTGAACATTGTATTGAAAAATATAAATTCAAGATAATAAATGCTGCATACAATACTCATGTCAAAATCCAATAACGGTTTTCGATGAATTTTAACTGTATATTATTAAAAAAAAAAATTACGTTAGGTGAGTTGTAATAAATGTATGATGATTATTAATAGTAAATAACTTTTATACACAATCCTAATATCACGATCTAAAGTATATATTTGAAGGCTTAAAATAATATATTATAAAAATTTAAATATATAAAATATATATATAGGTATATAGGTATATAATAGTAAATATATAAGAGCAGTTCTAGCCGAAAAAATTTTTCCAGGCATGTTATAATATTGTTATTTTTAATGTTTTAACATTATCACTTCCAATTTATGCACTATCGAATTTTTTGTAATAATAGATATTTAACATTCCAGTTTTGTAACTGTACAAAATATAAACATTTTAATATTTTGATATTTTCAAGGTATACTAAATCTTATATCAACATTAAACTATATATATAAATTTAAATTATTATATGAATGAATACCACTGTTTGTAATGTATATGATACTAAACACGTTTGTCTGGAAAATTATTTTTAATTAATTTATTAATTATTAATAATTATATTTACATATTTTAATAAGATATAACATAGATTAGTATTTAATATTTGTAATTGCTAAAAATCATTTGTTGTCGTGTCAGTAAAATGTTATAATATTGTTTGTTCACACATAAATAAACTTGATTGGCACTGAAATATCTTTTCAGATTTTGAATGAATTGATATTTTAAATTTTTTAATAATATCCTTGATGAAAAATGTCGAGATATTATTTATCCGTAAAAAAAAATTATAGTTTTATAAGACATTGATTTTTCTTAGTACGTTAAAAAAAATATAAATCAGCTTAATTAAAAATAAAACTATAAAAATAATATGTAAACATAAAAATCAGTATATATATATATATCATAATATTAAACTAACCATCTGCCAATGGCTAAAATTTTGAAACTTAAAATAAATTAAAAATAAAAACAAAATAAATTAAATTTGTAAACGTAATTGAAATAATTTGCAATATTTTTATTTTTATTTTATTCTTTTTATATAGTTTAAACTTTCTACAAAAATTATACTACTTGTTTCCAAGTTTTAGTGTGGCTACAAAAACATATCCT
Organism: Sipha flava; assembly: GCF_003268045.1. Lineage (NCBI taxonomy): Eukaryota > Metazoa > Arthropoda > Insecta > Hemiptera > Aphididae > Sipha > Sipha flava. Next base: position 799,620 of record NW_020272895.1, read on the forward strand.
GTTGTATAATTTGAAACAGTTTTTCTGTTTTTTTTTGTTATTTCATTATGAAATTAAAATATAAAATTAAAAAATCCCGTTTTATTTTAGAATTTAAACTTTGCATCACATTACTGATATCATATTTGAAATCGCTTTATTCAGTTTATAATATATAAATTTATAGATTATATATATACTTCAGATGAATGATAATAAAATTATGTCAGTATAAATCAGAATATTTATAATATTAAAATCATTTTTTTTACTTGGGTTCATAATATTTCGATTCATATATTTATTTATTATTCTTTTTTATTGTCTTGTACTGTCTTTTATAATATGCGTAGTACTTTTTTAGTTTCTATATCCTAAGAGTTACTTAATTATTTCGTTTTTTGGCAATACCTCAATCATCTAAAACATGTAATTAATATATTAATATTATTAGAATAACAACGTAATATAATTATTTGCTATTGCTGATATATTTTTTTATATTTAATATGTTTAAGTACAACATAATTTTATAATTACACATCTATGTGAATGTATTGAGCTTATACTTTCATTTAAAACTTAATTAGCAATAATTGCTACAATTATTGTAATATAAACATTTACGTCAAACATGTTAACAAATAGAAGACATGTACATATAACAAGCCGACGTTGGCTTATCCTTATAGAGTAGTGTTTACTATGAAATTTCAGTAAAGTGATCTCTCGAATGTTTTATTATTATAGTATGTTAGTATGTTAAAGTATTTTTCTCGAGGAAGCATTGTTTTATAATTTGGTTTTGATTATTAACACACATGCATTCAGATACCCAATAAACGTTAAAAATTTACACCCGGGATCAAATATATACTCAAATTCAATCAAATAGTTGAAAACCTTATTAAATTCTGATGCGTAAGTCTATATATGCGTCACTATGTCTAAGATTATTTCCTGATGTAGTTTAAAATAAATGAATTAATAAATATACAGTTGTAGCAAATACTACCTAAACATTTTTCAAAATTCTTTATTAATATTAATGCAACCATTACTTAACCCTTTCAGATAGATTTTAAAATATTTCAAGAAAGATTTTTTTTATTATGATTGCGGTGAATGGAGTATAAATATAAGGAAAAAAAATCTAAATAATAATTACGTTAAAGCTCAATGAGATATAAATTAGATTTTTATGAGGATAATGGGTTCATATACAAACAAAGTTATAGTGAAATTTAATATTTCATACCGTTCTATATTGTGCATTTAAAATATAACAATACATATTATAGAATAATAACGATATACAATATTATAATAACAGCATGATCACAGTTGTTGACGTAAGACAATTTTACTTGTTCATAGATAATAATATAAGTAATATATTTTAAAGTTGTTGGAAAGGGACATGCACAATGTCAGCGTTCAATTTTAAACAGACACCATTCTATGGACATTAATATTAAGATACGATATTTATAACATTTAGACTATGCGTGTCAAAAATGTTGGTATGGTTTTGAATCAGGAAATTATCCAATTTTGTTTTTATTTTTACGTCTGCCAGAAAGCAATTTCGAATTTTCCTATTTTCCTGGAAGACCCTGAACATGAGCCACGTGCATTTATGAATTATCACGTCCAATCGCGACATCTCCTTCCGGTTCACTGCTTCACTTACTGGTGTACAATGATGGTATAGTAGTATAGTATACACACGCGCGCGTTTATGTGAATGATCTTTACTCGATGGATATTTATAATACTAACGCACTAGAAAAAACGTTAAAATAAAACACTACACACGAGATGAGTGATAATTTCAAAAAGTTACAGAACACTAGAATTCAAAGTGTATCATAGTGATTTTTGTAAAATATTATGGGGGGAGGGAAAGTATTCGTTTAATCTATATTTCATATTTGCATGAAATATGTCCTACGTTTATTTTATTGTATTCAATATATCAAAAGACTATATGTCGAAAATCGGAACACACTATTCCGTTTCCATTTGATGTTGAAACCAATGGTTTGATTTTGAGATTAAAATGTTCTAACCGCTGGAAGACATACGAAGTTACGCGTTAACGGGATTGAATCATTTAACTATATAGATACCTTTCTACGCGTTCGCCCAGATTCGTAACTAGGATGAGGCGAGCGAGGCACTTGCCATGGGTGCCTGAAGCTGGGGGGGCGCAAAAATATTGAACTCTTAACTTATTTTATGAAATTTTATTTCTTGTTTTGCTAGGAACCTAATTACAATTTTTCAGATTCTTCCGAATCGTATTTTACATATTAAAAGCTTGAGTGCGATAATCCTAAAATCCATTGCTCCAATTCTACCTCAGGATAAAAAATGGCTGGCTCGGTACGGATCTGCGTTCGCCAATGTCGTGCACAAATCAAATCAAATACCTACTCCGATACACGTGGCGGGTCCCGTCCGTTCACGGTGTCAGATAAAGAGGGGGGGCACATCAAGGTCAGGTGAATTTGTACGCACAGGAACGCCACGGCGTGGTTTAGGGTAGTCGGAAGGTAGGGGCGTGTACGGTGCGGCAAATGATAAATAATGTGTACGCAAATACGACCGGCGACATACGTCTGACCTAAAATGATACGGTACGCGCGCGTATGTACCGAATTGAACGGAGCCAAGCTATTATTATCGGCCGGAAGTGGGAAGTATGTGCAGGGGCCGAACTGCTGAAGTCAATGGGGGAAAGGACAGCTAAAAGACACACTCACACACAGGAAATCATAATTTATTGCTTTTCTATATTTCCATAAGTTTATTATTATTATTATCATCGTCATTTTTTTTTCCACTCGTATTTCCTCTCCTACCCCATGCCCTTTCTCACACCCCATCCCACTCTTTCTCTCTTGCACATAAGCACAAACACACACACAAACCCGCCCATACACTTTTCGGAATAATAAAATAAATGGCAAATAAATATCATTAGTACGTACGCGTGTAAATGTATATAGCGTCAAATAACGCGTGATGTGTACACGCGTGTACCAGTGTCACCGTCATCGTTCCTCTTTTTATTATTATTATTTTTTTTTTTTTTAATATATACAAGTAACACATAAATATGTATTGACTTTATGTTGATTGATTGTCAATGCCATTTGTTTGTTATTTGTACGTTTCGTTTATTATTATTTTCCTTCCTTTTTTTTTTTTTTTTTTGTATGCTATTATTGTTATTGTTGATATTATTGTTGTTATCGCTGAAAAGGTTTTTTGATAATCATTTGATCGTTGATCATTTTTCTCGATCATCGTATATCTTTGCTTACCTACAATATATGATGGGTGTGTGTGTGAGATAGTATGTTAATTAAATTATTAAAATCACCTACTGTAACAGTGTCGACAGCAGTATAAATAACTGAGTGAACTACTAAATGGCAACACATTGAAGTCATCGGATTTTGTTAAATAAATTAAAATCATCAATATATGTCATCCCTAAATATTTATTTGAATTCAAAACCCATAATTTTACACGTTTATAGTTTCAACGGTTACTAGAAATAATAATTGTAATTGTCCATGGCTTTAAGAAAAAACAATAAAAAGCATATCTTTTGTTGGATCAAAAACACAAGTCTTCGACAAGATCTGGTAGGACGGCCTAAATATAAAGTATAATATATTTATTCTCAAGCGACGTCTCGTCCCAGTTTCTCCTGTTAAGCACTCGTTGACGGCCTCTAAAATAGAAACAGGATAACCAACCAGATACCGAGACCTTATTATGGACCGAAATACTTAGATTTTCACATTAAGAGAACCGTGTATGGAAAATCAAAATCACTGTTGTTTTTTATGAGAACATTTGATTTCATAATTGCGGTAGAAAAAGTTCAGACGGGCGTAAAAATTAGTAAAAAAGAAAACAGAAACAAAAAAACAAATTACAGTTGGACTAACGCTACGAGCTTATACCATCAAGTTACATTAAATCGTAATTCATAATATCATTGTATTTTCTACCTTATAGGCTCCAACATGTCGTCTGTGCCCACTAACGGAAACTCGCCGCGAGACATCCTTAACGGATCACTCCATTCTTCGGATGGCCATTATAAATTCAATAAAATAATAACTACATAAAAAAAAAAAACATCACCGGATTTCTGTTGCTGCAAAATGGCCGTCGGTGGAGTTGCTTATACGAAAATTGTTCAGTAACGAAAAAAAAAAAACAGATCGGATTCAACCGATCAGTACCTCTTTATTAATTTAAATATGGTTAAACTATGGCAGGCTCACAGAATAATATAATATACATGTATAAAATCTTCCGTAAGATAGATAATTAAATACGGTGAACGGATACAGTCACCGGTTCGAACTCAAGCAACGTGATGACGTTCACGAAACGACGTGTTATTGGAGTGAGGGATGTTGATGTACATCCCATACCAATAATTATTACGTAATTGCTAATTTCCAAAAATATTTCAGAAGAACAAAAAATAATTTACATATTGGATTCAGCCAGAAATTTACGTTAAACTCTCTTAATATTTATTTTAATTGCTAATTTCTAAAAACATTTCAGAATAAAACATAATTTACTTATTGAATCCAGCCAGAAATTTACGTTAAACTCTCTTAATATTTATTTTAGACAGTTGTATTTTTTTTATATTCAAATCAGATAGTCATAGTTTAATAAGGAACCAATTTTTCTTATTCTCGGAGAATCCAAGCTAAAGTCCCCTATAGTTAAGTCTTTATCTTAACCCTTTTCAATATCTGCTCTTACGATATTCTAGGTACCCGTTACTTTTAACTGGTCATTTTTATAGACGATACAACTATAAAAATTCAAGACAACTCCCTAAAATCATCAATTCAAAATCTCCAGATATCCCTGAATACAATCACCATCTGATATACAAAATTAAAATTTTTACCTGTATTTAACTATATCTACATCGAAAATATTTACCATAAAACTATAAAAATATTTTTCGTTTATTTTCATACCTGACCAAGTTATAGAAGAGCATAAGAAAAATTATTCGGGCAGTTATTTTAGAGTGTTTTTGAATAAAAACCCAATCTTTATAGAAAAACTGGCTATTGAACTATTCTCTATTCCTTACTAAACTATAAATCAACGCTCAAAATAAAATAATTGAGTTCTTGTACACTTCAATAATTTGATCACTAATTACTCATGTCTCCCCAGTATGGGCTTTAAGCCTTTTGTATAAAAATAAATAAGATTTAAATCCTCCAGAATATATTCTTGGGCCCATAGTGCACGATGAACATCTCGTACTATCTAAGTACATAATTGTATCTCTCATACACAACTGAATCAGATCATAGTTCAGTAGTTTTTATTAAAAAACTCTAAACTTCCGATAGATCGTGATCTTCAGTGTGGAAACTAAATCTACAAACTAACGCCTTAAACCTTTATTATCATTGTTAGTTTCCTAATAGACGACGGCAATGAGTCTCTTATAAATGCAATAGAATAAAAACTTCAACAAATACATATAAAAATACACAAATACAATCAACAAACAATACTAAAACATTAAAAATAATAAATAAAAACTGCTCTCTAAAAAACGAATTTTCGAATAACATTCATCATAGTTGTTATTGGACTTGTTCATATTCGTGAGATAGTCGGTTATAAAAGTTATAACACTAATGTAAAATAATAAATAAATAAATTCGTTTAGCACTCGTTAAAAAGAAAAATAATGTTGTAAAATTATATGCTAGGTATTAAGTTAAATACAAGAGCGTTTGAATTTACAAACAAATGGGCGCTGAAAAACCGAGTAAATATTGTGCTTCGATAAAGCGTTTAACAGCACTTTAAGAAGAACTAATTAAAAATTTTGGAAAAATAATGATTTCAAATAAAATATAGAACTCTAGGTAAACTTCAGTATTGAGTATAGTCAACGGGTGTCGAATCTACTCGTATACATACATAATAAACTTACATGGATACCTCGTATCAAGAAACCAAAAAAATGTATCAATTATCTGCACGATAAATGACAGAATATAGTTGCATGTAGATATTAAAAAATATAAAATTTTCTTTTATACTTCTTATTGCTACATTAATAATTTTTCCGTAACACAATTGCTCTTTGAGAACGATGCGAACGAATGATGTGATCACACACACTAACATCTGCATTCTGTTATTTGCATACGGTTCCCCACATGTGGTGTACGTTGTTTATATAGCATTTGCACCGATCAAATGGTTGCCTTCTACGAAAACGGCTACTGCGCTGCGGTATTTGTAATAGTGAAATGTACGCGTGCATGCGGCAGATAGCTAAAATGCGTGCTGAAAAATTATTTGCAGTGGACAGATATTTTCACGTTTATGATACATTTATTACATACAATGCCGTATGTATAGGGTTTAAAGTGGTAAAAAATACGGAGGGAACTATGACCCCTGTACCACATAAAGCGTTCAACACGAATACTAGTTCCTTACATAAACAATGCATGATTATAACTTTGTACAAGTTTTATTTATTTATTTTAAATTCTACTTTAGATTTATAATTAATTATTAAAATTAGAATTTGGACATATTTTTCGAACAAGCAATGAAGCGTGTTGGTGAATTTTTCGAAGAAATATAAAACGAACGGTTTTTAATGCTACCAGGAGACCAAGACCCTTAGATCCGCCTCCATTTTAAGCTCTAGATTAATTGGGCCCGTCAATATACGTGTAACGTTCTCCTCTCGATGATAAAAACGAAAGCGCAGATAGTCATCGTTTGATTCAACTGGATACGACGATGAATTATCTCGCCTTCCAAATAATTCTAAAAATAAAACAGTGTATAACGTTGACATAACGTTCTTCGATTATACAACGTGTACTCATTTTATTATTAATTCCTTCGGGTTAATTCCAACCACCAGTCTTTTTCCAAACGTGTCGCATCAAATTCCTCGTCTACAGAACGAAGGCCAACTTATGTTCTTTTCACCAATCGTCCGTCGTCCTCGTTGGGCCAATAGTAAACCGCATTAAGTCACACTGATCATTATAGAACTAGTCAACCAATGAACTGATCCGTGATTCAGTAATAAAAAAATTAATAACTCTTCTGAAGTACTCGATCCAGAATATGTTTCATTATAAATCATTTATTTAAATTAAAAGAGTAGTGACTGATAAAAAAAAGTGGCTTCAATGACAAAACATAGCCTTTAGATATTGGTAACGACTGTGAATTGTAATTATATTTCAATATAAATTTATCATAAAAAATATGAATCATTTTTTTTGTATACATCTTACATTTTACATCTTACAAATATGAACCTATACACTTTTTTTTAAATATTCAACTATTCTAAAATAAATATAAATAAAATCTTTATTAAGTACGCGGTAAACATAATATTGTAGTTTATTTTAAAACTAATTATACATCGTTATAGGTGTAATAAATTACAGAACGAATTTCAACAATTATCTATTTTTATCTAGTGGAGTCTGTATTAAAAAATTATAATATAATATGGTGTGCGTGTATAGTAATACACGTAAAAATAGGCTATGATTTTACAGAATCTCTTTGGCATAGATAATGTTAATTAAAACTGTAAATTATTCATTCGTTTAGTTAAACTTTCAAATTTTAAATATTTAATTACAACCAAATAAACTACTATTCTAGAAGCTTCTAAATACTAAATACATACTTAAACTTACACACACACACACACACACACACACACACACACACACACACACACA